>NC_049203.1:34465055-34768464 GCF_013347855.1 Anguilla anguilla | reverse complement strand
CCTACCCAAATATTATTCTCCTTATAGTAAATAAGTCATAATCATAGATGATTTAAAGGATTGTAATGACAAAGAAGGGAGACGTTAAAATCTATAAATTATTTAACGTAACTATACTGTGATGTACTGCTGAACACCAGCCTTTAAATGTTGTTGGGTAACCACAGAATAGAGATTTATTCCTACTTTTCTGTGTTTCACATTGTTCGAACACTATTGACCACACATTTGACTTAGGGAACCTTTATTACATGCCATTTTATGACATTAAGAATATGTCATTTGTTAACTTCTGTGTTCTGCTGTATTGGCATGACATATTTACCTATTCAATAATATTCTTTCTGAAAACATGGACACCACACACTGTATGTACCAATTAATTTGTAAATAAAAGTATGCCTGGGTAGATTGGGAACAATGTCCAAAACAAATGTGTATTCCAAAAAATGAAAGGAGCCAAGACCACATAGTTAAACTGAACTCTAATGCATTTCTAGCAGGAGAAGAGAGCGGGTGTCCTTCGGGTTAGCAGTGTGCCATAGCACACACCCACCGTTCTCAGAGGCCACCTGCTGCATGACAGATTGCATGGCAGTGACAGCGCACCAAGGCAATTATAATGTGCTCTTCCACCACAAGAGTTAGAAGCCAATTTGAACGATGTGTCCTCAGTCAGTAACTTTCTGTCACTGGCAAGGGAACCTCTGCTAGTCAACTCAGATTCACGAAGGAAACCCCACAGCATGTCTCAAAGCCATTGCTGAACTTTCACGCCGCCAACCGTGATTATTTCTTTCTGCTGGATAAATGACTTCATGGCTTTCCACCACTTCTTCTGGCTGCTTTTTTACTCTTTGTTTAATTGCTCACTTTACCTTGGTGCTGCTTTTTTCTGTAGTACATTGGTAATTGTTGTATGCACCTGCCTTTCAGAATGGCCAATCAAATCCTTTAGTTCTCACTAAAGAACAAATGACTTTTTTACAGCAGTTTTGCATTGATGATAAAATGAAATTATTTTTTTTATTTGTACCGTAGTAGAAGCACATAATTCTCTTTGGCAGGAGCTATTTATTTAAGGAAACACAGTAACGTTTTATTTTTTGTAAACATTTCTTGCACCGATTCTTGGCAGCCAATAATTTTATTTTGTAAAAATCTAATTTTTCCCTTTATTTATAAAATTGAATTACATTTCAGAAAATTGTTATTTATTGATTCATTTTCAGTTTTCGAATTCCTGCCTAATGCAGGTCTTCAGTGAGCCTTTATATTACATAAATTGAATAGATTACGTACACGTCTTTATCCAATCAAAAATAATAGACAGGTTTTAGCTTTATAAATAGATGAGTAATAATAAATAAATAAAAATACTGATTATAAAGATATGTATTCTGTGTGAAAGTACAGGTGGTTCACAATCCCACATTCTCATTCTCACACTCTCATACAGCTGGGGATAGAAAGGGTTGTAACTAATTACTGAAAAAAGAAGAAATTCCAACGCTCTCTCAGTAAATGTGGTTTACATCATCTGCACACTTGGTAATAAAAGACACTCATTAAACACAATCATGCTGTAATAGCTTCACAGCAGGGGTGCCAAGGAAGTGCGTCATTATCTGTGCCAATCATCCAGATTTATCTGGCAGTACAAATTTCCATGGCTGGTAGAACAATCTGGCAATTTTCAACAATCAATTCTCCTGGATTGACACTTGGTGCTGGAACCTTATTATTAGTTTTAATTGGGGGGCCAAACACCATATTTGAGTGGGCACCCTATTGTAATTAGCCTTGTTTTCATTAATCTATTTAATGCATTTTAAAGTCTCAAAGAAGAAAAGCCAAACGTTTAAAAATAAATTATTTTTTTTTAAAGTATGCTCATTTGAGATGGATGTCAAGCATTTGCCCTGACAATACAATAAGTTACAAACAGTGGCAACTATAGAAGAAGATTTAAAATACAAAATCTGAAAGGCCTTACCTATTGACTTTTCCTGGATTCTTCCTCTCCCATGAAACATATCTCAGGGAAGTATATCTATCTCACCACCATTGTTGTGGGTTTTAAAGACTGGTCAAATACAATGGCTAAAATGGTGAGCCAAATCCTTTTGACCCATATTGGCTTGAAGCTTGTCCTGAATTGTTGGGCATATTAACCCAAAGATATGGAATGACACTTGAAATGTAGAAAGTACAAATAATATAACTTTGTATGGCACTTTAAGCCCCTGTTCCTGTAGTTGTATTATCTGATTGATCTTGTCAGTGTTTTCTTAGGCCTATTACATAGTCCTGCTGAAAAAATCTAGATATAACTAACACCTGATTTGTTCAGTCAGAATCATATTCAGTGTGTGCATGTCCATCTCAACATAAAAAAGAAAACTGGATCTCTCAAGAATCTTATACAGCTCCAGTTTAGTTCAATCTACCTGTGTGCAACTTTTTTAGTTTTTATGCTGAGAGGTCTAGCTGGGATGAGGATAGGTAAGATTTCAGTCACAAATTGTATTCCACTAATTATCATATCAATTTAATTTGCTGAGAAATTACAGGTTGTGGATCAAGTATTTGATTTTCAGAAAAAGGGATAAAATAGATAATTATTTTTTTCATGGCATGTTTCTGGTCTTTTCCCCTTTGCATTTTTCTTTTAGATTTCTTTCATGGTGCTTTTTGATTAAAATCTTGTCTAGTATTTGGAACATGTTACACTGTAAATGGATTCAAATTATGAATGGGGCTGCTTTCCTTTTGCCCTGTATGCCTTTGAGAGGCAGTCCTTTCAAGAGATGGGTTTAACGTGCCTTCATTCTCATGCTGTGCTTTGAATCTGGAATATTCCGCATCTACAAAGTATTAAAAAAATTAGATTTGCCATGTGATCCGCCTCTGGTGAACATATTCTCATCCCCATTTTGCTGTAAATCAATATTTAATAATAAAAAAGAAAATTAGAGGCCTGTTGAACCAGCTGAGTTCAGTGTGGTGGGGGGGGGGGCTTTTAAAGTGCACATCATACTGATGATTCAATACATTTTCATGCCACAGTATAAATATAAATAAAAATAGCTAAAATAATACATGTATGCTGTTAAATTTCTTGGGACAAAATATCACAAACCCTGTGTTTCTATATGCATTGCTTACAATGGAATACTGTGGGAGATATACATGCAAAACTTGTCCAAACAACCTGAGCTTCTTCCCATATACAGGCACTTAAATTACACTGTGCATAGCAGGCCTGTGGATGCAGGCAGTACATTTCACATGAGAATTAGTAGCAGAGAAGGATCATCAGATATTTGCTCAGCAAATGTTCTGACCCTCCAGCGTAATGAGGGGTCAGGTAATCCTGGTGGGAATTTGCTGTGCCATGTTTTTTCACACCTCAGTCGACATGACAGTTGCTGTCCATCAGTCAGGCTCCCATGTTTCCAATCCCCCCCAGACCACTCCTGCCGAGCCCCACTCCCCACAGCGTTTACCCTGTGCCATTATCCCAGGGATTCTCATTTCATTACATGGAAGCGCAGCAGTTAACCTCCCTGATCGACGCCCCTTCATTTTCACAATGACAACAGAGGTGTCAGAACTCCCAGTCAGTTTCATGCATCCTGTGAAACTGAACCTTGCAGTCACTCAAAGTACTCAAAGCTCAAAAAGCTATTGCCTTTAATTTTGTCAGGTAGAAATTCCTACCGCAAGAAAACTAAAGCACAGTGTGAAAAGACAGGCAGATGAAGAACTGACAGGAGCTTGGAGCAGTATTTCAATGTTGAGGCTTTTCTGGTTTCAAGGCATTGTTGTCAAATCTTATGTAGAGATTGATTATTCAGGATGTTTTTGATTTCCATGCTTAACATGGGAAGTTGATTCCTTGAAATACTGATTAATTTAAATGATTTAAGAGATATGATATTACATAATATTACTTCAAAATGTATTTATTAATAATTCATTAATAATACTGAAAACATACATTTTCACTTTTTAGAGAGGTTGAATGGATATTTTTATATTCTTAATAAGTAAATGTTTAATTGCTGATCCTGTTAAAATGTCAACAAAATTTCTGTGAGGGAATCATGTTCTTCTCAAATGGTAAAATAGCATTTCATGTCATTTGACAAGGTCTAATATCAAAGGCAAACCCACTGGGTGGTGCCTCTCATTAATACCAAGTTCTGCACTGCACATGAATTTAGTTTACAAAAATACCAGGGCCAGCGCACATAAATTATAAGCACAGGCTTACAAAATCGATTGAGTTTGCTCTACCGCAGCAGAGTCCAACGTTTTGTAAAGGTCAGGAAGTTTTGTTTTTTCCTCACTGATTTCAATCCCTTTCTGCAACGCAGGATTATGCAGAGAAGGAGAGGACGATGGCCAAAGCCCTTGAGGACTTGAAGGCCAACTTCTACTGCGAACTGTGTGACAAACAGTATTACAAACACCAGGAGTTCGACAACCATATCAACTCATATGATCATGCCCACACACAGGTAATGTTCAGGTTTTTCTTACTCGACTGTTTCTTAAGGTGAGTGAAAATGCAGGAATGAGGAATTGTTCACCTAGGATGAAGACAAAGATTGTGCAGTATAGGTTCAAGACAAATGGGTTTATTATAGCATCCCATGGAATGGTAGGGATTGTGGCAGAAGTGGTTTTATTTCCAGGGTCACGTATCATAGGAGACAGACAAATTGGGGATGTCAATTTTGTTTTTCATCTTTAGTGGATGGAAATAAAACCATTTTCTTCTTCTGTTATCCCAATATACACCATGGCTGACCAATTATTCTGTATTGTGGCCATTCACTTTATTGGTATAAGGATAGACCTTTCCAGCTGTTCTCCATGTTGTTTAGTTAAAGTTATCTGCTAGGTTCTCTGCAAACAAACCAATATGCTGTACACTGCTTGAAGGCTGTTGTGGTTGTGTACTGTTCTGCGGTTGAAGGGTGCTGAACAAGTCCATTCATACTGTACATTCAGGACACATAATGGTGAACTATCAACAGAAAAACCTGCATTTGTAAAACAATAAGATGCATTTGTAATGACTTAATTGCAGTAATTCCTAGCCTAAATTAATGTCGCTAATAGTAAATGTTTAGACCATGGTTTACATGTTTTTGGCATTTATTTTTATTTCATTTGAGAGAATAATGTTTTCATCGAGGACACATTTAGTTTTGTAATGTTTAAAATTTGGTAGCACAGCCAAGACAACATAATCCCTTACAGACAAGGGGCATTAGTCCTTATGTTCGTGTTCACCATGACCCCTCAGACCAACCCCGTTACTCTCTGTTCCACCAGGAGCAGAAGACATGCAATTTGTTGACTACTGAGTCTACGGCACTGTCAATAACTGGACCTGATGAACTATTGACCGCATGCTTGTATGAACTTTGACTCATTGGCACGCTGACACCACAAGGACCATAAATATGTTGTGGTTTATGGCCCATGTGGCTGGCATGTCGAATAAAGTAGCTATATTACTGCAGGTACATAATGGTGATATATGTAGGAAATGTTTACATTAACAGACTGGGCAGGGGGTGGGGGGGGGGGCACTGGACATAGATACCATATAAACCACACAATACCTCAAAGAAGGCATGCAATGCTAAACGGTTATAGTATCATATAAGCATCTGGAGTATCTGGATGGTCGGTGTCTTACATATTCACTCACCACTGGTCCCTCCTACCTCCCACTCTCCTAACAGCAGCATAGATAAACCAGCACTAAACTCCAAGAGGCAAAGGTTTTTTTTGCTTTGAATAAAATAAATTATCAAAACATAATATAAAGGCCTGAATTACAAGTAGATATAACTAAGTGTACATGCCATGTATATTAGAATAATTTAGCTCTCTTTTCTGTGTTCTAATCATGTTACATTTTGGGTGCTCAAAGCACCTCCTCTCCATTAACTTTAGTCGACTGATCCAGGTTTGCCTTTATGTGCTGTACACAGTCAAGTTCAATAGTCAAAAGCTACTGTGAACTCAAGACACTGGTAAATTAGGGTGTGTCCTAATTTAGCTAATTGTGTGACTCTAGGCTGTAGCGTTATAAAATAGGCTGGTTCAATAAGAATTGGTGTAGTGGGGGTTTGGTTTCATTATGTCCAATCAGATGATTCCCTTTCTTTCCCTTTTGAAATGTGCATTTTAAAAGGGAAAAAAGTGCATCAGTGCCATAGCCAACTGCTAATTTTGTCATGGAAGAAGAGCATGCCTGTTATGCGGGGTTCCGTTCCGAGCATCTCTGAGAACTATTACTTGTGGTATCAAAAGAAATATGAGACTGAATATTTCAATTTTAATATTTATTTTCTCAGACTGGTCAAGAGCAGGAGGAAGCTGGCAGAGACACTTTCCAGTAGGCCCCTCCATTGTGCTGCTGATACTACTGTATAAGTTTGGCAGGCGTCACGCTTCTGAACAAGAGTAGAAAATGATGGTGAATTTAGTTTGAATTCACAGTAGCTTTTTGGTTATTTGTTGTCAGCTTTGTTTAATACCACTATTAAATTAAACGGAAAATTCATCACTTCAACTACGTTTCATCAGCACTTGAAGTGGGCTGGTACACAGTACCACTTTTATGTTTGCTTTTTGGAGCACCATGACTTTTTCTTGCATACCAGCACTTATTTTAAGCTCTTGGTACTCATTGCTGTCCTCCTCATCCAAAAATATTCTCTCCCCAGTAGAAGACTGTTGTGGTCAGTGGTAGTACATGGTGCTAAACATCATTACCCAGTTACAATGTGTATATTCAAAATTTCATAATTAATGGTTTGCTGATATGAATTCCAGCATGCCAAAAAGGGAGTATCTACGCTTATTTTTCCACTTCATGTTTCATTCATTTCAGACATGTACTTATATATTAATATAGCAGCAAGCGGCAATCACTGGGTCCAAGCAGCATCTGGCTGAAATTTGATTGGCACATGGTGGCCATATTTTTATAAGTTTCATTCAAATTGCTCAAACCGTCCAGGAGGTGATAAGAGTTTTCATTAAACAAATGACAAAAATCGAATACAGCAATCAAATATTTGCTCCATTAAGCTTTTTGTTCATCTTGAGGAGGAGCATCTAGCAGTCTTGTGTCTCCATGACAAATGGTTTAATATTTATGGCCTTAAGTCTAATGGACTACAGAGTTCAAGAATTGTAATGATTGGACATTGTATTCAGAAGTTAGAGCTTTGTATATCAATTGAGGCCATGTTCATTGACTTACAGTGGGCATGTAGTTTAACACAAAAATAAAATACTGGGATTTTAGAAGATGATTTTATCCTAAATGGTTTAAGAGTCATACATCAAAACATGTTGTGCCTTGATACAGTGCCATCATCTGGACAATCAGGGATCAGGGCCAGCCCTAGGATTTTGGTGGCCCTAAGCAATTCTGTGGGATGTGTTAGAGTGGCGGGGGGGGGGGGGGGTCTGGGAGTTTCTTTTGGTAAAATCCTTCTTACATTACATTGTTATGAAATGTTCTGTTGCCATTCCATTTTAAATTTATACAGCTACTTCCGCAATACGGAATGAATAACGTAATTATGAAAATAACGTTATTTACCTTAGATGAACATTTGATCGTGTGGCCCCCCCTAGCATTTGTGGCCCTAAACAACCGCATAGAGCGTTTATGCCACGGGCCGGCCCTGTGGACAGTCGAGGTAACCTTATTAATGGGTGACATTGGTTGCTGTACGATATAGTTTTTGCTGTGCAAACACGTTTAGAGCAGAAAAAGTAAATAAATAAACAAAAATCATAACAAGCACACACTTTGTGCTTGGACCGCTAAAAATAAAATGTGTGCCTTTCTTTGGAATTATGAATTACAAAATATATGTATAGGAAATAAGATAATTTTGATAAGGAATTATTCAAAGCATCCCAAAAAGCATGGTATTTATGATTATTCAAATGGGTATGGTTAGCAGTGAAGGCTAACGGCCACTAAAAACCTAATCCTGATTGATAGCCAGGATTGTAGGCATTCCAGAGCCATATATTTTGGCTCCGTTCACTGAAAAGATTAGTTTCTTTGGCTCACATTTGGTTCTTAATTTCAGTAGTTGTGAGTGAAGTAGTAAGCCTCTGGCTCTTTTGGCTCGATCGTTCAGTGCAGAATTGTTCAGTAAGTGAGCTGTTGCAATGAACAATAGACCATGGTATTCACAAACAACCTTACAACATCCATAGCCCATTTTTATATTACTTGCCAACTTCAAAAAGGCACAAACTTAAGTGAGCCAGTCAGAAAAGTCTTTGTGAAGGAGGAGGAGTAGTAGTAGTAAAGTAGTAGTAGGGTTATGCAGGCTATTTTTGTATCTTTCTATCACAAAGAAACTGGATAGCTAGCTAAATCTTTCATGGACTGAGTTCAATACATTCAGAAAAAAGAGCTATTCAATAAGAACTGTTTGCTCATGAATGACCCATCACAATTACCTGTATGTAGCAAGAAGTTATAATCCCAGCTTTTTTTACAGTAAATAATGTTAGAGATTAAAAACATTAAAAATAATGTTTTTAATGTTAGTTAGCCAGCCACAGGGATTAAGATCAGGGCATTTTCAAGTTATTTCCAGCTATCAAATCAGACTGACCGGACACTTGCAAGATAATAGGAGCAAGTTGTAAATCTATGCAAGTTAAAAACCAATAAAAATACAACATCTCTGGTCCTTACAGTGAGTAAACCGAATGCAAGGTAACTATATTGACATTTGCAGCTTGTGTGTTTCCAGTGAACATATTGAATTCCATGTTGGGAATATATGCAATATAGAATATCTGACAGAACACGTTCAAAGAATTGTGTCATCTGTTCGTGTCAATTAGGAGCTGTTTTATCTGACACAATGTCGAAAATGTTGTAATGGTAGAATGTTTCTTTTAAAAGAGTGGTGGTGGCACATGCGTCCATTGTTGTTAATGTGGGCAGATGCTGGACGGAACAACAACCAAAACTACGATAAGTCAAACAATCAGCATTCTGCAAGGCTCCCATTTTATAATTTAATGCACCAAAGTGAGTGACATTTCAGGCACGCAGACCCCTCATCTGACTTAAAACATGTGCCATGCCATGACAAGTCTGATGAAGGCCCTGTGTGCCTGAAACGTCACTCATTTTTATTCATTAAATTATTGAATGGAAGTGTTGCAGTGTGCAGACTGTTGTTTTGACTTATTGTTTTTTTTTTTTTTTACCATAGTAGGTTATAATGTGTATCTTTAATCCCAACAATAGTTTATTAGGTTGAATCATACAATGCCTTACCTATGTCCTAAACCTAATGCAAAGACCGTGATATTTCTCATTTTTAAATTCTTACAGCATGTGTCAGGTATGCTGTGTTATACCCTGTTCTTGCTGCCTTCGCTCTGGAAAATAGCACATTTATGCCCTAAATAGAATTGTATGTTAATGATGGATGAATACCACGGAATGTGACAGAAGTTTTTTATGGCACAAATTTGCCATAAAATAAACAGATATGATTAACAGATTCATCATATTTCCCATAATATTACATATTTACTGCTTTCTTCTCATATCTCACCTAATGTTTTTCACAATATAGCCACTTCTCTTACAGATAGCTCAGCTGTTCACTACCATTTTGCCACATGCTTGTGTCACAAAAAAACAATATGTGAGTCAAAATGAAAAACTGCATCGTATTTTACACACATAATTTCTGCAGGATTGTGAAAATCTGCAGTAGTTACTCAAGGTGTTTGCCCAGAGCCTGTACTTTAGTGGGGGGATTTAACAGATGTAGATAGCCAGCTATTTTCTGCTGGATAGGCAGACAACGACCAATGCATTAAAGAGGGACTTGGTCTGCCCACACAGAAGCAACAGAGTGTGAACCCTATCTGGAGGGGATCAAATCAGTTACCCCTGTGCACTGACTCTGAGAGGGGAGGCCATTAACATGACAAAATTATATCTGATGTGAACGCATGACTTCCTCGACAATGAAACCCATCCACTATAACTGCAATCATCTGAGCTGAAATAAGAAAGGTTACAGTGGTGTTGAACTATGTATAACATCACAGTGCCCGAGTGGAATGCTTAATGTTGAAGTGGACTCTAGCAGCCTTTTGTGAGTATGGCAGCAGTTATGCACAGCTACCACTACTTTGATTGTGACAACTAAAATGTAGCAGTGTTCATATAGCTTTAAAAAACAAATACTGTAAGCTTAGGGTTGTAACTAGGTAGCTGTTTTGTAGGTGACTTAGTTAATGCACCTGTCTTAACTACTGCTTGTATTTTTGCATAGACTGCGTTGTTGCTGTTCTCGTTTGTGTTAGTGGTAAACAGTTTAACCTTCAGGGTCCAAGTTGAACTATGCGGTTGTTCCCTGCACTTTGACCGGTACTTCTCTCTAGGGTTTTCGTCATACTTGTTCCTGGTTATGGTTATACACTTTGTTGTAGGTCGCTCTAGATAAGAGCGTCTGTCAAATGCCTGTAATGTAATGTAATGTAAATAGCTGGACAGTCTGGGTAATTGGCAGTGTTCGCAGGTGGGAAGTCGGTGAGGGTATGAGTCCTGATTGCTGCATTAGTGACTCCTACTGGTTGGTCGGGGCGCCTGTCCAGCGGGGAGGGGATCCGGGGGAGATATCGTGAACCTCCGTGCACGTTACACTCTCCCAGTGAAGCTCCTGGCTATCAGGTGAAAAGAAGCGACTCCACATGTATCGGAGGAGGCATGTGGCAGTCTACACCCTCCCCAGACCGACAGGATAGCGCATTGACCAGGACTGTGGCTGGTCCACACGGGGAATTGGTATGACGACTAAATTGGGGAGAAAATGGAGAAAAATTACAACAACAAAAAAAATCAAATAGCTGCCTCTTTAAATAAATGTGTATATTTCAGCTAGTGTTTCCCCTAGGAGCAAATGGCAAAATGTGTTCAAACCTCAACAGTGAAAAAGTCATATTGAAGCTCAATTATTATTTGTTTAAGGGTCCTTGTTTTATGTTACTTTTCCTTTTACCATAAACCTATGAATTATTTAATTACTAAATGATTTAATAAATTCATAAGACATGATGTCATCATGTAATTTCTGTAAAAAATATGTGCATTTAATTTGTCATACTTTCAAAGGTATGTTCACATTCACTTTCATAAGCTGATTACAATGTTGTTTTATTTTATTTTAATATATAGTTTGGGACCACTGTACAAGATCAATTGGTTCAAATGACAAACCTTGTGCAATCTACTTTTTTCTCGGATTTGAAGTGGTGAAGACATATATTCTACTTATTTTTTTCTAATGTATAAATCTAAAAGGAAAATAATAACAATAAAAATATATATAAGAAATAAGACAAAATTTAATTTCAAAACTGAAATAGTGAAGACCTGTCGAGATTCATGTCCATTCTGTATGAATCTTCAGTTCAAGTTCAGCCCAGATAATGGCTGTTCTGCTCTTTTGTTTAAATCTAAAGATACTGTATAATTAGGTATATTATCACAGTATTATTAATTTGAGTTATTTTTCTTTAATTTAGCAAATGATTAGTAAGAGAGTTGTGAAGGATTCAGAAATTATTAAGAAGCATGCTATTCTTAAAACATGCAACATAATTAGCATATTTTCTAAATATTTATCCCATAAGTAGTTGTTAAGTCGACAATAAGTCAATAGTCATTGGTGAAGAAGAGATTACTAGTATTTCTAGGATACTAGTTTTTGAGATTCAAAGGATATATGCAGTCAGACCAGGAAGTCAAGTGTAAATTATCATTAGGCAGTTTTATTTTAGATAAATTGGACAATTTCATGGAATTGAACAACCTCATGTGGAACTATTTTTCATTTATGAAGAAAATAGGTTTGATGAAGCAGAACATTAGTATGTAAACACCTTCATTACCTCCTTTAGTTCTGAAGAGACCCTTAATCACTGACTGTGTGTCTTTGAATATCTGATACCCAATCTTATCATGAAAGGATGCTTCACAGGGAAGACTTCTCAAACAGTATTATTCAGAATTATTCAGAATCAGAATATTATGCAGAATTATTTTTTTATGACATTGAAGACCTATTGAGCAATTTTCTGAATATTCATCATGTAGACTTCTAATATTCTAATATTAATCAAATAACCATTTATACACTTGAAATAAACAAACTAAACATCAGTCTTGCACTCCCCTGTTGATATAAGGTTAGCCAAAAAAATAACATGCAAAGTGAGAAACATTCACAGTATACCGCAATTGATGTGTGATTGCATAATGGGAATGTGCTTTAATATAACAATGTTAAGGGATGGTTAAGTATGCATTGTCTTCGTCTTATGCTTTATGTTTTAACAGTCATGAAATAGAAACAAGAAATTCCAAAATATTAGGATTCAGTTTTTTTTTGTGGTATAAGCCAACATATGACAACATTTAAATTACTGTGATTTTCAGGATTTGAACATTACACTCAAAGCAAGCATTACATGGCTGAGTAACTACGATAGATGACGTACATGCTGTCAACAAAAGTGGACAGTATTAGTCAGCTAAGCCAGGTACATGGCAACGAGTCCTTTGAGATGACAGGTAAACTTGACCCACCTATGCTGATAAAAAATTGAAGTGTGCTTGACACAAGGCATAGGTCCAGGTTTCTTTTGTACAACACTGCGACTGTTTGTACTTCCATCGGTACGATTGTTATCATTGGTCCCTGTAAAATCCAGTTTAGTAATCAAGTTTTCTGTACAGCATCTTCCTGAAAGTATAAGCAAGGAGAAACAGCAAGACACAACTTGGTTCATTTATATGCCAAACTTCAAGATTAAAAATTAAAAGTAACTATGATTTGGTTTTATTTTACTCTAAAACCAGGCCAGTTAATTAGCTAGCCAGCTATCAGCCAACTTTCTTGGCAGTTTGCACGTTAACAATAACTCTGTGATAGCTAGATGCAATAAGGTAGCACTCACTAAAATGGGTTGTCATCCTTTTATAAACTCAGATTTAGTGTAAGAGACATCAGGCTCATTCATCTCAGCACCAGTTTCACTGTCAGATATTACTACTAGTATATCTCTGATTTCAAACTCATTTGAGCATTCAGTGATGCAGAGAATGAGGCTGCTCTCACCATCCAGTCTCACAATGGCGTGAAAAACAGAGCATTCCAAACCAGAAGTTAAGTTTAAAAGGTGAAAATTTAAATATTTTATTTTCTGTTCATTTCTGTGTGAGAAAAAAGATGTGTGACATATTTCAAAATGTGAAAAGCACTGTATTTGTGGTTTTGGGAAAAGCCTAAACCAATGTCTATATAAATGAAAGCATAATCAAAGAGAAAATCAAGGTGTGTGCTTTGTTCCTCAGAGGCTAAAAGAGCTGAAGCAGAGGGAGTTTGCCCGGAACGTGGCTTCAAAATCAAGGAAGGATGAGAGGAAACAGGAGAGAGCCCTCAGACGTCTGCACGAGCTGGCAGAGCAGCGCAGGGAAGTGCAATGGTGGGTGCACACCTGCAACTGCCATTTAATCTACAGTGGACAGCATGAGCATGTTCAGTCAGAGCACAATCTGCTTTTGATTAATAAGCCATACAGGTCTGACTGATATTGTTATATTTTTGAGCCATTTGCTTTTGAGAATTCAAATATGTTGACCATTGATCTAGTCACTAACCCTGTAGTTATAGTTATATTCCAGCAGCTGGAAATGAGCTCAACTAAATTTTTCTAGCTTGGTAGATATCGATTTCTATGAAAATAAAATATTGAAACTGCACCCTCAACTTGATAACCAATTTGATGTGCACAGTGGCGTAGCTAAAATTATTTCACTGTATTGTTCAGGGACAGAATACACTTGTAATTGCAATATAATTATTGTGAATGCTGTATGCTGCATTAAATGTTCTCATATGAAGATTAAAAGTGTTGACAGATTTTCCCATTTCTATTTCTTTTCTGTTTTTAAACAGACTAACTTGTTTAATGTTTTAAAGTTTTAGTGTACATAATCTTTTTTTGCATAAATTCATTATTTATTATTATCTCCCTTATTTAATATTTTATTGCATTGATTAATAATAAATACTTTATTTACCTAACCAAAGCCCTTATTTATTATTTAAGAAATAACCGTCAGGAGTGCATCTCATTTAAATCAATTCTAACATTTCCCTGTTATGCATATTTAAGACGCATCAGTCAGAAGCTATCTTAAGCACAAATATGGGATGTAGTTGTAGTTGTAATACAGCAAAGAAAAGGGTACTCTACTTGTGCTGACTAGGCCAATCGTACTGAAAAGCATTATTGGGGGTAGCCAAGCCCCAAGTGTATATTCTGTTGCTTGATGCGCCCTGCGGTAGCTAAAATTAGTACATATATGCAACGGTGTATTTGTCTGCAGTATGCTCTGTTGCTCGAGGGTGTGGGCACTGTTGCATATTGATTTGAGTATTTTGTGTCATGTGTTGCAGCGCCCCTGGCAGCGGCCCCAAGTTTAGGTCCACCACAGTAGCAGTGGAGGGCAGCTCTCGAGAAGCCTGCTGTGAGGAGAACATAGTGGGATCACAGCCTGCCATGGCACTGGACACAGGGGCCCAAAATGATGCCTCCAACACCAGCAGCAGCAAGCAAGTCCAGTGGCCCTACACTGGCAAGGTCAAAAAACAGATGCACAGACAAAAAATCGCTTTTTCCATCTCCCTCCCGAAGAAGGCATCCATCCGACTGGAGTCATCGGCTGCAGTGTTCTGTGAGAACACAGAGGAGGGGTTGGCAGAGCGGAGCTCCCGGCAAAGGCTCCGAGCAGCTGCTGCCGAGCTCAATATCCTGTCCACTCCTGCTGTGGAAAAAGCGCTAAATTACAGAGAGACGATTTATGGTGCCAACACACAGGAGGACCTGGTCAGCCAGGAAAATATCTGTCCACAGACTCACGCAACTTCTGAGGTGTCTGCAAATCAAGCCAGCTCAGAAGTAACTTCTGATTTGTGCGCTTTGCTTGTTTACTCAGATGTATCCAGCCCTTGCATCTCCCCATCCACTTTTCCCTTCAACTTAAATGATGCAGGCATTGTGCTGCATATGGAAGACTCACAGGAATCTTTAAAATGTGAAAAGACAGAAAAGAAAAGTGAAACTGTACAGGAAGTTGGTATCGAGCCAAAAGCGTACAAAGGTGTTGTGGAACAAAGCCACCCCCTCATTAGTGATTCCCAGCCCTCAAATAAGGCCATGGAAGCCACTGCTTCCTGTATGGGGAATGAGGTGGACATGGGTTCTGGGGCACCGCTTCCTTTCACAAAGCCCAGCCAGCCTTTCTGCTCAGTGCTGAGCAAAGACGGGAACACCGTGCTGCAGTGGCCCTCTGAGATGTTGTCCTTCACGAGAGCGGTGCCATCTCTGTCCTTCAGCTGTAACCCCCTCCACTTCGACTTCCGGGCATCCAGGAACCGAGCTGAACAAGGAAATGGTGGGGCCAAGGTGAGTGAGACAAACAACGTGACTGTGTCACAGAAGCCCCACGATGGCAGAGCGGCCGGCAGCTCAGGAACACCTTTACACTTTGATAAGCACATCGAGCAAGCACATGATTCAGACAGCAGCCCTGCTCGGAGAGACTCCCATTTGCCAGGCTCTTCAGGGCATCAGGATCTGAGTGCACCCATGGGAGGTAAGAATGACCATTATGAAAATGACAGGGCAGGCTGTCTGAGACAGCTAAAAAGGTACGGAAAGCAAAAACAAAAATGTTTTAGGAAGCCATCAAAAGAGTGGACTCACTCCTGCAAAAGAGCCACAGAGAAATCATGGGACAGAAACATCCGACAAGAATACAGGAGCCACAAAAGGAGGAGACGGAGGAGGAGGAGGGAGACGTGCAGGGGTGCTGGCAGGTATGACAGTGACACAGAAAAATCCACAAATTTCCACAAACAGCCTGAGTGCTGGGATGGATTTGATAGCCAATTTTGCAGCAACACTTTACAACAAGTGCAGCCATTAGATGAGTCAAAGCAATCACCTCAAAATCAAGAAGAGACCAGCAGTGATGCTAGCAAAGTAGACACCACAGGAAGCGGGAGGTGGAAAACTGCAGGTGGCATAAATGTCACAGCAGGCAGTCAACTTCCTTCCAGTGGCAACCACAGCAATGGTGGAGTGCTACAGGGCCATGGTGAAACAAACCTGCACGATGCCTCAGAGAAGCAGGCGGGTGTCATAGAAAGCTGCCCAGACCACCTCCTCTTGCCTCAGACGGAGGAACACGGCACAATGGAGGCACAATCCCTGTGCTGTGGTCACATTTTGCACCAAAACTGTTCCGTGAAGAGGAAATGTGGATCTCTGAGCGATGAGGAAGAAGAGGGTTGTCGGCCTCCAATCACATGTCGCTTGTCAGCGGGTGGATCTGGTGGGCTAGAGTTATTTGCCAAGGTGGATGAATCTGAGGGTGATTCTAGGATCTGCTGCAGGCTGGAAAGGATAAGGAAAAGACAGAGGGCTTCCTTGGCTAACCCTAGCCCAGTTACTGACCAGGGGGCAGCTGATAATGAGAGAGGCATGCTGACAGTGGCTGTGGAAAGTATCTCTGTAAGTTCAGCCATTCGGCACCCTGTGCTTGAGAAGGCTCTGACTAATGCGCTAGAAAAAGAAATGAATGAAAGTTCTAAAAGCCCAGACAAAGCCTTACTTGTTGATGGGGGTCATGACAGCTATTTGTTTGATTCCTTGACACAGGGTCTCCCAATAGTAAAGTGTACTGAGCAGACTGGTGGCTCATCTGGTGCTCAGAACAGGGCTGGATGTCCCAGGCCAAGTCCTAATATATCTACACTCACCAGAGACCACCAGAATCCAATAGAGAACATGAGCACCCGGAATGACATCAGGAGTGCCAGCCCCTTTCACAACACTGAATCTAATGTAGAATCTAGCAACACACAGAATGATGATGGGCCTTCCACCAAGGCCAATTGTTGCCAACAGGAAGTGAGGATAGCTATGCAGCAGAATTCCGAAATCGCAAGCCACCGCAAATCATTTCAGCACAACTCTCGGAGCCAGCCTCCAAAAAGGCACCTTGGCCTCGCAGGTCAGGAGGTGAAACTGAGTCATGAGGGCCTCAGGTTTGAAAATGTGGGTGGAGCCTTCCACCCAACTCAACAAGGTTTCCAGCGTTCCTCAGACTCAATTGAGAAACACTGCCTCCTTCAGGCCCAGCCCCACAGGCGAGCGCTGCGGCCACATGCTCGATTTCATGGCAAGCTGAAACCGGTACTGTCTGGTCCGCCCATCCAGGTCCCCTCTCCAATTCTGCATCCCGTCCATCTCTCCCAGCCCATGTCCTCCACCTCCATCACCATTCGCCACACCATCCTCCAGCATCATGCCACCCTCCTGCAGCCCCAACCCCCCCTTTTTTCCCAGGTCTTCCCCATTACCCCTCCACCCCTGGCAGCGGAGATGTGCCCCCCAGGACCCTCTGCATTCATGCCGCCGCCTGAGCTCTCTGTTGTGGCCCCAACCGGTCTGCACCCGGTGGCCATGACGCTCCATGCCCTGCCCCGCCCAGGGGTTTTCCCCCCCATGCTCGCCCCACATCCAGCCCTCTTCCCACTGCAGCCTCTGTTCTGAGTACATGACATTATCTAAATGAATCTGCATCAGCGTCCATTATGTACAAGATCATTTTGTACACTTTGTAAACCACACTAATAACACCATTTTGTTTTGGTACTTTGGAATTGTCTTGAAATGAACGAACCACATAGCTGACAAAGTCTGTCTGTGCTTAATCATTGCCCAGCATGAGACAGTATACATACTGTATTTTCAAGGACCTTTTGTGTTATTGGATAAAGCAGATCAGTTTTGTTTGTTTTATTTCCATTATGAAGACAATCATGCATCAAAGTAGACCATAGAAATACATCTGATATTGATATATATGAATATATCTGACAGGTCACATACTCATGACCAGATAAATTAATGCCACTGTCCTATGTATTTTTACTTCTCATCAAGTGCTGTGGCAGACTTCAGGACAATGCAATATTACTGTTATGGTTTTTGTATGACCACAGCAAGTACTAAGTGCAACAAGTTAATAATTTAATATATCATCAATATTATTTTCATTTTTATAGATGTATGTGTTTTATGCCTTTGAACATGAAATGACACTAATTCATGTTCTTTAAATGTGCTTTGTCAAGGTTTGCAGGAAGACTATAAAAGCACTTGACCACTGAAACCACTGAAAAACATGAGAACCCAGGTAACAAATCAGGAGAGGTCACTCCAGTTTGGCCTGGTGTGCTCTGCAGTGCGACACAGTGGGCTTCACTGTCAGTAGGACTGACCGAGGATCCATGGCTTACTGTTATATAAGGACCCCTCAGCTACTCATTTGATTCCAAAAAGTTATTGGTTAGTCTGTAATTTCTGTGGGGTATAAAATAGTCTCTAGGTTGTGGGCAAAGGTTTATTGGAGAAATGAAATTTACACAATTCAGCTGCAGTCTTCTCTATATATGCGCTGGAGGCACAGTGATGACACAAGAATATAGTAGAATTATCAAAAACAAAGAGGGGAAAGGGGGAAATGGAACTTTAAAAAGAAAACAACTTAGCATTTATTATTTTTTCTGAGTGTTGTATGTCTGAAAAGTTTCAAAATAAGACTGAGGTCTGCATCAAATCATAGGTATAATGTCATTGTTATTAGAGGAGAAACAAGTGGCCAATTGTCTTTTATAATCTGTTTGTGAACCTGGTAACAAGTGCCAGCCTTTTAATGGATCTGTGACCTTCTACTTGATACAGAGAACTGTTTGAATGCACAATGTTAATGACTTCTGCAACAAACTCAATCTGCTGTAATAAGAAAAACTGTACATGTTGTACATTAGACATGTTTATAATCCACTTGTAATATTTATTGTAAAATACGTTCCTGTTTCTATTGTGTAAGTTACTCAGTATGTATTAAATATTTAGATAAAATAAAACAACTATGTTTTTTACCCCAGTTTGCCAACAGACTAATAATAAAGTAAAATAATAAATTCAATAATAAATGAAATTCACAAATGAGGCTGTTCTGTTTTTCTTGGTTGTAAACTGAAATATGAAGTGCACTTTTCTGATGGCCCCTACACCAACTGCAACCGGTCCCATCTGGTGATACACGCTGAATAAGAGTGCAGCTATAGATATATTACTAAACAGCAATTTGCCTTTGTGGTAAAGTTCCTGTTTGCTGTTTCATTTAAAGTGTGTGCCTTTTTTAAGGTAGATGCTGCAAAACATTCTAGAATATTACAATCTTGCAATACTATTATATTTATAATTTTATGTTGATGCCATGAGCAATTCCGCGAACAGATATAGGGTGTGCAGGGTAACCCTATATAAAAGTTACATAATATACATGCTCTAATTCAGAATGCCACATTGCTGCCACTTCTGATGTGGAACGTGAACATAGCATTTCCAATAAGAGTCTGCCTTGTTTGTGTTTGTGAATAATAAAGTAGTGTTTAAGAAGGTACTATGTAGTGCTCATGAATACCCTCATATACTGAAAGGGCGTATGTAGGGCCCTTCAAGAAATAATTGCTAGTGGTGACAATGCAAACAGCAAAAACTTGGATCTACATATATTGGAATTTTCAGAAACAACAAAAATAGTTATTCCATGTACTTGGCAAGACGTGGTGCAGTCCATAGGGCAGCTGACTCGCAAGCCCCCTATATGTTTGCAGCTTTGATCCCCACCATCTCCTGAGCTGGGATCCCTGCTCTATATTTTGCCCTCTATCTCCATCTGATTAAAGCAAAAAATACAAAAGGAAGGCAGCCTGTCTGCACTGCTTTATAATGAAAAAATATATACTAATGCAACTAAAGTTGTACTAATGCAACATTTTGGTTTAATTACATGGGGATTTAACCAGCTTTGTTATTTGATGACAAATGAGAAATTTACAGTATATAGACCTGGGAGAGAACTTTCAATATATAAAACCGAAATGTCACAAAATCGCACAACAATGACAATGGCATAACAATTCTTTAATTACTACAAAAATTACTTAAAACGACAACATGTAAAATCACAACCTGAATTAGAGTAGCCAAGAAACACAAGCCAATTGGAGCAACAGACTTTCTTCGCACATGCATGTTAAGTGAGGACTGAGGCAGGGTGTTCCCTGTTCACAGTGAATCATTGTCTTTGTCTGCAGTATTTTCTGGACAGAATTATGCCATTTGTTTCCACTCTGCTTGATTTCAGCAGCCAACTCGGCCAGCTCTCTGCGTGCGCCGGGTTTCATTCACTCAGTCTCTGCCACCCTCTGTATTATTAGTCACCATTTGGGTGGTGGCTCTCATCTTTTTTTGTTTTCTTACTGTCCTCTGTTTTATTTTTTTATATCATTTTTGCTTACGAGGCACTGGACTGGAGAAAACATGAATCTCTTGAGATTCCTCCACCAACACGCTACAACCACACCCCCGCACAAGCCGTCCCACTCTCTGGTGCACTTTCGGCAAGGTTCATGGACCTGGGAAGCAGATCTGAACTTCACATTATCTGTGTTAGGGTTAATGCCATATTTGATTTATGTGTATACACGGTATACTGTTTCAATGCCAGGCTACTTGATGAGTTTTGCACTTGGTTTGTAACAGTTGCAGCATTCTCCCTTTCGCTTATCTAGAGTAAGAAATCCAACAACAGATTTGCAAATAGCATCTAATCATTTACATATTTTCTTGTTATATAAGGCAAATTAATATGCAACATTTTGTAAGTTGGCATTTCTTCATACATCTTGCCTCCAGACTCTTGGACCATCTAATTTCAAACACCCACAGAGTGCATTGTCCCTGACTGATAGCGTAATGCCAAACAAATTAGTGAATGCATAGGTAAACAAAGAAATGAACATTTTTCCACATCTCTACCTGTAAAATATGGATAAACCAAAGGTCCTTGAATTATACAATTTGTTCATTAAAATGTTATATTTACTTTTTTAAATGTAATTGTGTGTTGTTGCTGTGTGAGGTTCGTCCTTACCAACACAGAGGAAACATGGGAAATTATTGCAATGCTGCAGCTGAAGCAATGAAATCACACAAGACTGTTAAGTTATTAATTCAGAGGCTAATTATCATGGCTCATTTTTCAGCTCATTTTTTATAACCAGACTACAGCAATACCCAGGGTAGTGACCAGTAATTCCTTTTATAAGTACAGAAAGAATTGTGGTTTTGAATTGCAATATAAATCAGATCTAGGTAACTGCGGTTAAAAATACAAAGCAATTACACCTGTCACAAGGGAAGGTATAAATGGCATTATGCTTAATTTCAGAGGGATCGTAAAACCTGGAGATAACCAGTATCCCTATTCATAGAACTATGGTTACCCAATTGATAAACTCTGTTATATTACACATGATCCTCATATCAGGTGCCTATATAAAATATAAATAAATAAATAAATAAATAAATAAATAAATAAATAAATAAATAAATAAATAAATAAATAAATGCCAGTGAAGGTCAGCAGATATGTACAGCAATATGTAAAGTTAGATACTCATCTAACCTCCTAAGAAGGTGGCAATTCTATTCAGGAGAGTTGGTTCCACTACAGAAAGAGACCTTTGCAAAGGTAATGGTTGATGCCCAGTAAGGGAAAATATCCTGAAGAATCATCCATGCTTTCACCATTCTCACAGTGGAGTGGGTTGCCGATTGTGATGGAACTGGACACCCCACAGTGGTACACTCTTAGGATTGGGTCTGCTGTCCAGTGACTCAATCTTTGAGAGGACCACACCTCTGCCTAACACATTTTCACTAATAGCTGGTCCATGCACTAGAGAATCCACTTCCATGCTAACACACAGGCTCAGAGCCTTAACTGGAGCATGAACAGACTGTCCCTTTGGTATACACTGATGAGCATTGGTGGAAAGCAGTGAACATTCCCTGATTTGTTTGCATGACAATCTTTTGCAGGAATGATAGGTTAGATCTAAGCATAGAGCTTGAACAATCAGGACTGAAGTCAGTAGCCATTCGTGCTTCCAAAAGTGAGGGAATCTAAGGATAACTTGTAAAACAGACCACAGAAATGTCATCCCAAGAGACGACCATTGTGAAAGGAGCGGGCGAGTTCAAAGGGCTTAGAGGGGGCTTTAAAGAGAAAAGTGAGGATCCCATCAGGGTGCCCAGAGGGACCTCTCTGGGTGTAGCATCAGTTCCTTAGAGAATCGACTCATCCTGATGGCCCAAATGAAACTCCTCAGAGACAGTGAAGCCGCAATGCCTGTGAATTCACTGAACCATCATTGGAGGGGTCTGAGAAGTCAGAGGCCCAGCTGTACCAATAATCTTACAGTTGTCAACAGACCAACTTCTTTTGACAGATCAGGGGCACTAGAGAACCCCACTGAAACCCATTCAAGCCTGACAGGATCATCTTTTAGGGTAGGTGTGCTATCACGGAGCTCATTCTCACGTGCGCTAGTGTCAATTTCTTTATAACATCATAGCTTGTGACCTTCAGTGAGGGTATTTGTGTCACGTCCTCCCACACTGAGTTGGTGACTTTTGTGTAAAGATTCTAGCCAAACAAGAATGTAAGACCTGTTTGGATTGAACTGCCATAACTGAAGGGGTTCTTGCTATGCATACGCATGTCAGACAAGGCCTGTATGACACCTACCCAACTCAAAAAATATTATCATTTGATTGGTTAAATATATGACAATTAAAATTAGTCTCCCTCCCCAGTAACGGTCCTAGGCATAGGCAATATAGACAATTGCTTTGGGCAGGAACTTGCTAAGGGTGGCACAGCACGTTTAGCTTGTGCTCTTAATTCAGTGGCCATGTGAACCACTCCTTGGTTGCATTTGTATTTGTTTTTGAATGTTTTTTAATTTGCACCTTTTCTGAGCTTATAGAACGATTCTTTTTTACATTTGGCATTTTAGAGTACGTTTTTTTGTTTCCATTGTTGCATTTACTTTAGCTTTTTATATGTGTTTTGAAATTTGCATAGTTTCTGGATTTGGAGCATTACACATTCCTTAATGTTTCCTTAATGTTTCTGCATTCTCTGCTGAAGTGCAGTTGTCCTTGTGGACCATCAATAGGTTGAATGTGAATTCAGAAAGTAATCCAATTCAGCATCACTGTGAAGAGGCCAAACCCATCTAGTGCCCAATTTAGGAAGAAAAGAACAGAGGAGAAACATGTAGAAGACAAAGATATTCCATTATCATAATTTTACAAATAACAGTTATTATTTTAAGGTGCAAATAAGCTGTCGCTGTTCACTACCTAGTTTGGTGTATGCTGGATGTGACCAAAGCTAAAACGTCTCTTAATAGCTTAAACAGTGAAAAAAGAAGATCATTGTTTTAGATTAATGTAGTCATTTCATAAGGTCTATGAAAGCTTTTTTGCCTTAATATGTTTATATTCATAATTTATTTATGTTTACTTCTTTTTTATGATTTTATCATTCATATATTTTATAGTTTTATCATTAATATACATTTATCTATTTGTAATTATATTTTCATATTTTGATGGCAGACACTTGGATTGCGTGAATATTGAAGTTCTGAAGAAATAAAATTGGTCACTTTGCACAATCCAAATGGCGCCATTTTGCCTAGGGCACCAAATAGCCTAGGACTGCCACTGTCCCTCCTCCTCCCCATTCAGTCTACACAAGAGGGATTCAATTGAAATGAAGGCCTTGTTGGTAGAGCACAGATTGCTTTTTCACCTGGAGATATGACTGAAAATATTCTGATTGGATAAAAATACAAGACAACTACACTGGCATACACAACACTGCTCTATATATGACGAGAGAGAATAGACTGAAAGAATACAATGGCAATAGACTCATAGATAGATGTGAAAGATGCAAAACGATATATTGCATTTATGAAAATATATTTTTTTATTGTCTCTGGGAATTGGTAGGCCGGCACAAAAGGCTTGCTGGCCCTGACTGCATGCCTCTGCATTCATCATGAGCTTGGATTTACTGTGCACTGCAGTGCCATGTTGAGTTTGTCCTTAATTTAAGCTCAGAACCTAGAAAGGGCTCTAAAATTCTATGGCTGTATGGATGATCAGTGTCTCCCATGCCTATAGCTGAAATAACCCCATGACCCAAACAACCAGCCTTGGTAGCAGTAGGTAAACGACCAAAGTCAGCTCCTGTAGCTGAAATGGTTCAGGTTGAATGAGTTTGTTAATTGCTCTAACCCTACCTCAGCCTCTAAGCTGTGTTCAGAATACTGACATGGGGCTTTCCTTTGAGCACACAACGACAACAACAACAACAACAATAATACCATAGCTGCAAGCAGCAATACACAGGCTCCAAGCATACACAGCCAATATTATGCCAGGCCACAAATGACCAACAAAGTTGCCAATCACTCAGGGCCCATAGTGTGGTCCCCTGCAAGGGTATAGTGCACTCAAAACCTTTGAGGGAGCACAATCTCAAATAAACAAAATGTTGTTTTGAGGGGGCATAAATTCAAACAAACAAATAGTGTTTCCCTTACATTGACTTTATTTGGGCAGCCCTCCCTGCCAAAATTTTTGTTTTTGTATTTAGTTGTTTGTTTCTGTAAGCAATGCCCACAAATTGCCTGCATCTAGGTCTGGTGTTCTACATTTCATCTCTGATCTTTTGAAATATTCTGCTGTCTTCTGGTTTTTTAATTTTAGTCTTGGCACACCCTTGGCTTACTTTGGTACAATCACACTTTGGTTTGGTATTTTCTTTCATTCAGCCCTTGTGTGGCAGAAAACCTGTCCATGTCAGTAACATTTGTTATTTTATTATGGTAGTTGAAATATTTGTTGTAACTTAAAGTTACAATCTCGAAGATTTCCGTTTCGTTCTCTTTGGCGGTACCAATGGCGAGAAGCGGTAATTGCAGGTGTGTTTTTGGACCTCACTTCCCATAGACCCAATCGGATCCAACCAGTGTCGCCTGTGTGACGTCAGTCAGTTGGCACCTGGGCCACGCCAACTATTACATATTACATATTATTTACTGAATAAAAAATGGTTGTTATACAAGTAACGTTATGTACATATTCATTGTCTAACATTAGGCTAACTTAAGCTGTCTTTACACTGCCGAGCCGGGTTAAAATGCTGTAGCAGACCTGGGGTAGAATTAGTGATGATCAATTTCCACAAACGTTCTTTATCCACCTTTTGCTCGGTATGAACATCTTTACACTGCAGAGAAGAATTTGCGGGATTCGCTGTGGTTTATGCAATTATGTATCTCGTGCACAATAAACAGTCTTTTTCGTGAATGATTGTTGTGTGATATTTTTGACACAACTGCCTTGTTGTTTCTGGTTTTGCTAACTAAACTGTTCGAGAATAAAGCTGAGCTGAGTGTTAAATTAGCAATCAGAACAAGAAGAATAAAACAAAAACAAAGGAGATTTCATCAAAAAAGGGCATCAAGGCTGAAGGAACATATGAGGAAGCGTAATAAAATAATAACAACGCTAATTCATACTGCCATATTCTTTTATTTAGTTTTCTCCGGCTTGACATCTTTACACAGAAATCAGACCCGCTCTGCTTCACCTATACCCTGGCTTTATTCCGATCAATATATTGATGAACTTGATGGCAATGTAAATAACAATAACGTTAAGACCAGTTCAGATCAATGATTCGCAACGAGACGAAACGATTTTAGAATGTTGCAGAGAAAATTGCAGCGGTGTGAACTGCTTAGTTGCAGAGCGTCTGAAGCCGTTGCCTGGGGTCTCAAAAGACCCACCTTGTCAAATCGCTCAGTGCAGTTTTAGAATGTTTACAATCAGACGTCTTGGAATTTTGCAGGTTGCATCCAGTCTCGTTGCGCATCATTGATCTGAACTGACCTTTAGTTAGCTACATTGCAACGTTGCAACAAGGTAGCATTGCATTCGATAGACGGTTTGCGAGGTCAGTACCGGTCGGTAGCGTTAGCTAGCGTTTTTTCTAATTGTTAGCTGACATTAGATTGTGTTAATTACATTAGCTAGCTAGCTAACGCAACGTTACCTGATATGAGAGATGGATACTGTGCGCAACGTTGTCTAAACTAATGTTGCCTTTCTTGACACGGTCCGGTAGCTAGCGTTAGCTGTGCAAATAGCCATGTAATTTAGTAACGTTACATTGTCATCAAATGTAATACGAAAACTACATCAACAAACAATATGACCTCTCATGTTACACAAAAACTTATTGCCCCCCCCCCCCCCCCCCCCCTTTCTCTGTAACGCTAGCAGACACCGGAAAAAAAACAGTACGCCGCTCACACACAAGTGGGTTCAAGAGCGAGCATGTTGCGTTAGCTCCGCCTGCCCTCTCTGGCGGACCAACCACTGATGGGTGATGGAAAATGTGTCACTAACTATGCGCCGCTTGTGATTTTTTCCCGGGAATGTCACCACAGACACCCAATTCTTTAATCATAAATTATTATAATAATAATAGTATAAATTAATATAATAATAGGCTCAATCACCATTGTGTTACTTAATTCAGCAATAGATAGTGACTTAACAGACATTTATTTTAATGAAAATCTTCGAGATTATTACTTAAAAATCTTAATTTTAATCTTGTTTTGATTTGTATATAAAGGTTGATCCAACAGTTTGCTCTGCCTATGATGAATTTGTTGATTTAATTGATAATTGATATATTTGATAATAATTGCATTGCATTTGATAATAAAATTAAGTCAATTAAATACATTTTACATGTTGAATAAGTGAGGTTATTTTAACTGTGCACTTCGGTATTCAGAGTGCCGGACATTAAACAAGGGTGTTATCGGTTAACTCTGCTGGTTTCAGAAAAATAAACATATGTCACATAACCCTCACTTTGCTGACAGGGTTTTCAGCAGAATAATCTGCCTACCACTCCTAAATGTGACTTTATATCATAATAAATCCTTCAAGAATATTGATGTTAGCTTGGTTATGGCTTTCACCGGACTGTGGTGGATGGCTGAATACTCAACATTTTATATTAATCCATTATGTTAAGAAAGACTTTTATATTCCTTACAATTTAAAGGCTAGTTCAGACCAAAGATTTGTGACGTTATTGGCATAGACTTTCTTAGGGAGGCTGAGGAGTGTGATTCAGCGATAATTGGAACACACCCTCCGGTCCACCTTAAAAATGGGAAACCACCACCTCAGTCTGCCACTCCAAAGGCACTGTTCCCGACTTCCACACAACATTGAGGATTTGTGTCAAACAAGACACACCACCAACATCCAGAGCCTTCAACATTTCTGGACGAATCTCATCCACCCCTGGTGCTGTGCCACTGAGTAGCTCTCCTACTACCCCAATGACTTCTGCCACAGAAATGGGCTCCCCCAGATTGCTCCACCTCAGCCTCCAAAAAGGAGGGTGTGTCTGTTGGATTCAAGAGGTCCTCAAAGTATTCTTTCCACCTTTCGTCAATATCCCCAGTTGAGTTTCACCATTCCTGCTGAGAACAACCTGAATGGTGTCCCGCTTTCCCATCCTGAGGTGCTGAATGGTTTTCCAGAACCACTTTGGGGCCAACCGAATGTCCTTCTCCAAGGCCTCTCCAAACTCCTCCCATGTCCTGGCTTTTGCTTCTGCCACTGCCGCAGCTGCAGCCTTTCTCGCCTGCTGGTACCTGTCTGTGCCAACCAGGCCCAGAATGCCTCTTTCTTCAGCTTGACAGCCTTCCTCACCACTGGAGTCTACCAACGGGTCCTTGGTTCACCACCAGGACATGCACTAGCTTTTGTCCACAGCCTCAAGCAGCCGCTTCCACAATAGAGGTTGTGAACAGGGTCCATTCGGACTCCATGTCTCCAACCTCCTCTGGAATACGGGAAAAGCTCTCTCTGAGGTGAGAGTTGAAATCATTCTGGACAGACTCTTCTTCCAGGTGTTCCCAGCAGTACACATTTGGGCCTACTTGGTCTATCTGATCCAACTCACCACCAGATGGTGATCAGTTGACAGCTCTGCTCCTCTCTTCACCCGAATGTCCAAAACAAATGACCGTGGGGTCTGATGAAACAACTACAAAGTCTTGTGTTTGAATATGTTGTTTGTTGTGGACAAACCATGACTAGCACAGAGGTACAATAACATAACACCGCTCAGATTCAGATCAGAGAGGTCGTTCCTCCCAGTCACGCCGCTCCCAGTCATTTTTCAGAGTCATTGCTAATTTGAGCATTGAAGTCTTCCAGTAGGACAATGGAGTCAGTAGGTGGGGCCTTTTCCAGCACCCCTCCCACCTTCTCCAAGAAGGTCAAATACTCTGAACTGCTATTAAGCGCATAAGCGCAAATAACAGTCAAAGTTTTCCTCTCTGCCACACGCCTTCACATCAACGCGACCCTTTCGTCCACTGTGTTTAGAGTTGAGCCCAACTATATCTAGTTGGTACTTCTCAGCCTCACACACCAGCTCCGGCTCCTTCCCCACCAGAGAGGTAATGCACCACGTGCTTAGAATCAGTTTCCATTGTCTGGGCAGGTGACGCATGGATCTACCCTGTTCTTGCCCTCTGCCTGGCGGGCACTGCACTCGACCCCTACCCTGAACCTTGTGGGTGGTGGGCCCACACGGTTGTCCCACGTAGTTTTTTCGAGCTGGGCCCAGCCGAGATACGTGGGCTGCCCGGCCACCTGGCGCTCGCCTGTGGACACCACCCCCAGGTCTGACTCCAGGGATGAGTCCCGGTTACCTTATTCCGAGCAGGGTAAACTTAGCTTTATGTTTGTTTACCATTGAATCAGACTTGTGCGCCTTGGGAGACCCTACCAGGGTACATATAAAACCCCCGACGACATAGATCCGGTGATCATAAAACCTCGGAAGCCCTTTTGCCATGACAAGGCCACAATCCAGGAAGGGCTTGCAAGGTTTTATGATTACATTACATTACATTACAGGCATTTAGCAGACGCTCTTATCCAGAGCGACTTACACAACTTTTACATAGCATTTTTTACATTGTATCCATTTATACAGCTGGATATATACTGAAGCAATTTTGGTTAAGTACCTTGCTCAATGGTACAACGGCAGTGTCCTACCCGGGAATTGAACCTGCGACCTTTCGGTTACAAGCCCAGTTCCTTACCCACTGTGCTACACTCCGTCCACCGGAGCTATGTCTTTGGGTTGTAAAGATGTGCAATTGAGTCTACTGTACCTTTCATGGTTAAAGACCAAATTGGAAAGCATCTAAATACAGGTTTAGCAAGGCGGTGAGAGATGCTAAAAGACTGTACTCTGAGAAACTTCAACAGCAGTTCTCAGAAAACAACTCGGCCTCTGTCTGGAAGGGCCTCAGACAGATCACCAACTACAAACCGAAAGCCCCCCACTCCACTAATGACTTGCGCCTGGCTAACGACCTGAATGAGTTCTACTGTCGATTTGAAAGACAATGGGACAGTCCTGACACTATCCCCCGTGATTCCATTCACCAGTTCCAGACCACCAGCTCCTCCTCCCCCATCTCAGCAGGGGCCCGGTCTGCTCCACAATTGCCCACCTCAGAGGCCCCCTCCCCTATCACAATGACAACTCTCTCCCTCCTGGAGAGGGACGTTAATAGGCTATTCAAGAGACAGAACCCCCGCAAAGCAGCTGGACCAGATTCTGTCTCTCCCTCCACCCTGAAGCACTGTGCCGATCAGCTGTCTCTGGTGTTCACAGATATTTTTAACACCTCACGGGAGACATGCCATGTACCAGCCTGCTTCAAGACTTCTACCATCATCCCTGTTCCCAAAAAAAACAAGGACCACATGACTCAATGACTACAGACCCGTCGCACTGACCTCTGTGGTAATGATGTCTTTTGAATGCCTTGTACTGTCCCACCTTAAAACCATCACGGACCCACTCCTGGACCCCCTGCAGTTCGCCTACAGAGCCAACAGGTCTGTGGACGATGCTGTAAACATGGCCCTCCACTTCATCCTCCAGCACCTGGACACTGCAGGAACCTATGCCAGGATCCTGTTTGTGGATTTCAGCTCCGCCTTTAATACCATCATCCCAGCTCTGCTACAGGACAAGCTCTCGAGGCTGCACCTGCCTGACTCCACCTGCAGGTGGATCACCGACTTCCTGTCTGACAGGTAGCAGCACATGAAGCTGGGGAAACACGTCTCCGACTCCCGGACCATCAGCACCGGTTCCCCTCAAGGCTGCGTCCTTTCCCCTCTACTCTTCTCCCTGTATACTAACAGCTGCACCTCCAGTCATCAGTCAGTCAAGCTCCTAAAGTTTGCAGACGACACCACTCTCATTGGGCTCATCTCTGGTGGGGATGAGTCCGCCTAAAGGTCTCCCACCTTTTTGAACATCTGGTGTCCTGGTGCAGCCAAAACAACCTGGAGCTCAACGGTCTAAAGACAGTGGAGATGGTTGTGGACTTCAGAAAGAACCCAACCCCACCCGCCCCCATCACCCTGTGTGACTCCCCAGTCGACACTGTGGAGTCCTTCCGCTTCCTGGGCAACATCATCTCCCAGGACCTCAAGTGGGAGCTGAACATCAGCTCCCTCACCAAGAAGGCACAGCAGAGGATGAACTTCCTACGGCAGCTGAAGAAGTTCAACCTGCCAATGCCAATGATGGTGCACTTCTACACCGCCATCATTGAGTCCATCCTCACCTCCTCCATCACCATCTGGTACGCTGCTGCCACTGCCAAGGACAAGGGCAGACTGCAGCATATCATTCGCGCTGCTGAGAGGGTGATTGGCTGCAATCTGCCATCCCTCCATGACCTGCACACCTCCAGGGCCCTGAGGCGGGCAGGAAAGATTGTGGCCGACCCCTCCCACCCTGGACACAAACTCTTTCAAACACTCCCCTCTGGCAGGAGGTTGCGGTCCATCAGGACCAAAACCTCACAACACAAGAACAGATTTTTCCCGACTGCAGCTGGCCTCATCAACAAGGCGCAGGACCCCCACTGACACTGTCTGTTATCCTGACCCCCACGGACACCAAACAGACATAGCACCTGTACTTATTATAACACTTTGTCCCCTTGCACTATTGTTTATTGTTTACTGTTTGCACTATGTTAATGTTATTGCACTCTTTATTTTATTTCATTTTATTTTATGCTCACTGTTATTCATCACCAGACCAAAACAAATTCCTTGTATGTGAAAACCTACTTAGCAATAAACCTGATTCTGATTCAATATGATAAAGTTGAAAGTATAACTGCATTTGGATATGTGGCTGAAATTGAACTAGTTAGAGGCCGGATTTTAACAAACGTTCTTTTGTTTATTGATTACCTTTTCTGAATGTTATTTATAATTGAGATTGGCATCCAGTATTACACCTATGTATTTATATGTATCTGTAATGCCAAGAAGTTCATTTTTCAATTTTATAGGAGAAAAGACTGGAATCCTTTTGATTTGATATCTGAAATATATAAATTCTGTTTTTCTGGCATTGATTGTTAAATGATTTCTATGCAACCATTGTTGTAGGGCTTCAAGATCAAATGAGAGCTTGGTGTTTATTTTAGTTATATTATAGTTTGATATAAAAATGATTGTGTCATCAGCATACATAATTGTTTGAGACAAGTTACACACAGTTGGTAAATCATTGATATATAGGAGAAACATAATGGCTCCAGAATTGAACTCCGTGGCAGACCGATATTGCTTGTAGCCAGAGCTACAAGATTTAGCTTGACTGATACACACAAGTTGAGGTATCTGGAATAAATATAAGGTTAACATATCAATAGCAGATGATGGTAAATTTAAAAAAAGGTAGTTTGTTTATATGAAGGTAATGATTTACTGTACCTAATGCTTTTTAAAATCAATTAACATTGATAAGTACTAAGATTATTAGTTTCCAGATGTTGATTTGCCATGATTTTCTCAAGACATTTTGAGGGAGTAATACTGCTCATTATAGTTTAGGAGCCTTGTGATGCTAGCTGTTGTGCTACTTGCTAACTTACCTAGCTAGCTCTACCTGTACACATATTGAAAAATTTCTTAGTGAAAGTACAGGTTGTGTAACTTAAGGGCCCATATTACAGTTGATTCAATATGTATATGCTGTACAATTTACATAGTCAATTCAAGCACTTTGGTGGATCTGTCAGATATCCTATACATGGCACATTATGTAGCGTGCCATTTTAAATCCTCCATCTTCATCATTCATATCTCCTTATGTTCAGGAAACTTAACCACATCAATTTCTCATAATAATACAGATAGAACTGTGCTCTTTTTCCCTGGAGGTGTCCTATGGAAAAGCACTCTGGTCTGGAAAATATGTTAGTCGAGTTTACTTCTCAGGGTTTATCATAAAAGTATGACCTTCTTACAACCATAGTAATGTGTATATTATGTTCTCAAAAGTAATCAGAAATAAGCATTTAAGTGCTTTGGTAAAACAATTCTTCCCAAGCATGCTGCCCCCCTTAGTATTTAGGTATCCCCCTAATACTTTTGAGGAAAGATGAGGGCTGTGTTCAGAAGCTTGGCAAAAAGAATATGATAAGGATCAGTCTTTTTTTCAGATTTTTGATGATCCAATTATTTTTCACTGTGGGATGTAACATTGTAGCCATATATTTTGGTTATTTTTCAGTAAAATAGTTTTTCCAAAATAAATGACTTCAAACATTACTTTGTGTTTCTTTTATTCGATTGATGATTTTTCAGTTAGTTTTCATCAGAAATGGAAAAAAAAAATCAGATATTTAAGATAGCTCATTGGGCCAGAATTAGGTTTTAGTGTTAAAATTATGATTTGGCTATTTTAGATTACGGAAAATGGTAAGTGTTAGGGTCGAGGCAAGATTAGATTTATGTTTAGGAGGTGGGGGAAGGAATTAGGGCACAGATTAGCCTTTAATTTTGGATGATCTAAGGGAATTTTTTTTTGCCTCGTGGGATGTAACACTAAAGCCTTACCATTTCAGTGAAATAAGCTTTACAAAATAAATTACTTTAAACACATTTTTTAAATATGGTTTTCCGTCAATTTTAATATCAAATCAGATATTTCAGATTACTCTAAGAGCAAGAATTAGATTTGGAAAAAGCCTGGGACAAGGGTTAGTCTTTGATTTTGGATGAGACAATTTATTTCCGTTTTGGGGTGTAACTATTACCAAGATAATTTAATTTTTATTTTTTTTACGTTCTGAAGAAACAGAAGAGACAATGGGTTGTTCACCTTCACATGTAAGGAGATGGTTACAATCAAATAAGTTAAAAATGAACATAGCACTTTTTACAATTAGGTCAATAATTAAGAAACTTAAAACCACTGGAACAGTTGTAAACCTACCAAAGAATAGATGAAAACTCCAAGAGCCACAGTTGGAGATATACAAAAGACTGTTAAAGCAGAACATTTTCCGCATGTTTAATAATTGGCTCAGTACATGTATTATTATTTCATGCATTATTTTTGTTCATCATTATCATGCACATACCTAATTTTGGAAGGCAGGTAGTTAACCTGGTAAAAAAAGCTTTTCACTCAAAATAAATATTTTGCCCCCACCCCCTCACTCCTCATGACATGATATTTGATCATGTTGAGTAGGTCTCCGCATTCAAACAAGATGCAGTTCTAATAAAAATTAAAAAATGTAACACAATGCCTCTAAAAATGCTTGAAATACAAAACAATGAGACATCAATTGAAAAGTACCAGGAAAGAAGCCAGGACACTGAAAAAGCTTTTCTCAAAGAGTAAAAGTTGTCATTAATGTCAATCACTTCTTTCCTTCTGGCTGCATGCTTTCCTCGGATATCACCCATCACACAAAGAATGGGTCACAGATTCATAGCATTCTTGTGATGGATGGGAATTGCTGTCCCACCACTGAGCCACAGATTGCCTCCATGTAGACGGGTGACTGCTGCGTTTCTGTCCCCTTGGATTCTATTGATTCAGTTGTCATTGAATTACAGGCCCTGCAACTTGTCTTTCAATGGTTTATGTCAAAGAAGAAAAAAGTCGTTGTGAGCCAACAATGTTCTCAGGCCCACATGAAAAACTTTCTTACTTTTTTATGAAATACATACACTGTATAATAGTTCAAGTAAAATGTTATTTTTATATGAATGTTTGCATGAGCTACCCACGTGTACAGGAAACTCTTTTACTTTTTTTCTTTTCCCCTCCATTCCATAGTGCAGCTATCTTGTTTTGTATGTTTCCCCATATGAATTTACCCCTTCGCACAAGCCCTCTAGCGACCTGAGATAGTTCTACTCAGACATTCAGTACTCCTGCAACCAACTTATGAGTGGAAACAACAAACTGCATGTTCTAGCTTTATTAGTAGATGATACAAGACAACTAAGCTGAATACAGAATTTCTAAGTGTGGCATACAGTAAGTCCTCCATTTACTGTAACATGAATCCTTTCCGTGCCATCTAATTTGCAACTATATCTCCTAAGGATGAGACACTGGACAACAGCAGCTATCTGGGAGTTCATAAAAATATTCTTTCACTACCAAAAATGTGTATTACTTGAAGGATAGCTTGAAGGTATGCCAATACAGGGGATGAAAATAACTGCTCACCGAATAATGAAATAATGTAATTATACCACATGCTTCTATTATCAATATCAGCTACTAAATTTGGAATAAATACACAATCCTACCATTGGTTTTATGTGTAGAGATGTTCCTTTCATGATTCAGTGGTCATTCACTGTCTTGAACTGTTTATGAAATAATTACTTATTTGCAACCCCAGCATACCTTCTGAGATCGCTGTGTATAAGCCCACGTGCTCTTAACAGTTCATTGGCCCTTCACAGTTCATTGATTTGGTTGACAATTATTTTATCCAGAAGAGGACAGAATAAGCTTTCCAACAAGGTATGATGTGTCTAATCAGATGTCTGGAACAGCAATTTAAGTACAAGTGTAACAGCAACTTTAGTTGCATCGTCACAGCTTTACGGATTCAGCTACAGTGTTAGAAAAACACAAGCACCTGGTGAGAAGTAATTGTTGTTTTCTTTCCATTTTTAGAAAACAATATTAAAGTCGGACTGAAATTGCTTCGCTTATATTTTGTACTACCCTTGGTGGTAAAATAGGCAGTGTCAGCTGTATTATCAAATCACTTACAATTTATAATTTTTTGTTTTGAATTATAAAAACTGGAGTTTTAAAAATTACTGCGCCACCTACTGTGCTTTTTTTCCCATATTTTTAAAATTGCTGCTTCCTGACGTCAGGAAGCAGTCTCATTTGCATGCAGCCTATCACAGCGTGTATTTGCTTATGACTGACATTGAGGGCTAGGCTCCACTGTCAAGTCTGGCAGACATGACACCTTGCAAGCGGCACTGTTGTGTTGAAGGATGCACAAATAGTGACTCACTACACGCAATCCCGAAGGACACAATGTAAAAAACAAGTGGGTAGAATTTTTATCAGGTTCATTAGTGTCAAACAACACAAGAGTCTGCAGTCTGCATTTTAAACCAGACGACTTTTTGAATTGGGAGCAAAAACAGAGTGGATTTTGCTAAGAACTGCGACTGAACCCTGGAGCAGTCCCCACAATTCGATCAAGCACAGTACAGAGCAGTACGGAGGATAACCACAAAGTAAGTTTTTTATATTTGTCACGTACGGGAGGGTAGGACCCAGATGCGGAGTGGAAAAAACACAGGAACTCAAAAGGAAAGTATAAACAAAGACTTTACTATTAACAATAAACAAAACAGGGAACCAAAAAGAGACCACGATGGGCAAAACCAAAAACTCAAACACTAGAAAAAACTTGACACAAGAAAACAAATGACAAGGAAGGAAACAGTGAACAGAAACAAGCAGGCAGAATACAGACAGGGCAGAAAACAAGCAGGCAGAAACACAAGCAGGTTCAAAACACAGGCAGGCAGAAACATAAAAAGCAGGCAGAAACAAAGTCAGAAACACAAGGAACCAGCACCCGAGTCAGGGAGACAAAGAACTTAAATAGACTCAAAACCAACAAGGCACAGGAGGGCACAATTAACAATCAAACCAGGACAGGGTGGGAACAACGAGACACAATCAGAAACAATAATAAAATAATTGAAAGGAATAAGTTGTGTAAGTCGCTCTGGATAAGAGCGTCTGCTAAATGCCTGTAATGTAATGTAATGTAATGAATAATACAATTAACAGGGGAACGAGCAGGACACAAAGCAGAAGTGCCGCCATCTGGTGGCCCAACAAGGAAAAGCAGAGACAGAAACACAGAACCATGACAACATTATTATATTTAGATGTATAATTACTGTGTATGAATTACCTTCGCCTGCCTTACAAGGAGGATAGCTAACAGCTACATTCGCTAACGTTAGCTGGCATAGCTGAAAAGCAATGTTAGCATCAACATAATTATCACACAAAATATAAAGCAACAATTCAGGAAAGCCAAATATTATTTATCTAACTAGCTATGGAGATTTGTTGACTTTGTGCAATATGACGACTCATTTAGCTTTACAGGGTTTTCCGCAGCGCCTTAAGCCGAATGAACGTAAAAACACATCAGATCCAAAATGAATGTAAAAACAATCATGAGAGTTCTATGCACTGACAAAAAAAATTAAATAAAATTTTAAAAAATAATAAAAAAATAAAAAATATATAATAATAATAATAATAAATAAACGGAGAGGTGGCTTTATGGTTTTAAACACTCCACGCTATAATGACATTATAAATAGAAATGGGTGATTGATGAGCATTTTTATTACATTACAGGGATTTAGCAGACGCTGTTATCCAGGTAGGATAATTATGCATGGTAGGTTTGATCTAAATGCATTTACAGAATATAGCGTACAAAATATTGTATTTGCATCAGGCACTCTTCACGGTAAGAAGAAATTTTAGGATAGCGCTTCCGATTTTGCTTGTGTCAAAAGTGCTGTGACGGAAACAGCTATAGATTTACCCACTAGCCACATCTGTCCAAAATGTAAACAAGTAAGGCAGTTTTCACAGTGGGGGAAAGTTTATGACAACATTAGCCAGCGAAGCTAGTTAGGTAGTAACGTGGCTTGGTCAACAAAGTTAGGCTATGTTCACACGTAACATCTTTTCCTGATGAAAATCGCTGTATATATATATATATATATATATATATATATAATCGCTGTTCCAAAATATAGTTGAGAGCATCTAAGCCCTCTGAAAACCTAGGGAAAACCATGCTTTACCTATCTACTGAAATGTAGCTTGTCACCCTATTATTTTATCTTGATGGCTGTCACAGTCAACATTTTCCCACCATCCGCACTTTTATTTTTTTTCCCCCACCATCGTAATTTGAATTCGCCCGAGTTCATTGTACTGGCCTACTGGGAGGGAATGCTGACTTCAGCTGTCAACTTTTCTGTCATTTTAAAATGTATTTTTCTGCACGCCGTGGGAAAAACCGGCGGTCACTCTAGCTGTAGTCTCAGCCTCAGAAGGTCCGCCCACTAGCTGTCACTCAAAACGGAAGGAGTACGCCCTCAACCCCGCCCACGCAGTATCCGACCTCCATAGTAACATAACATTTTTGTGATATGTCCAAAAGTATAAATTTTTATCATTTAAGAAAAAAAAACATTTTAAAACCATTTAAAAACAATTTTGCAATGGTACAGAATATAAATAATGATACAGTATTTCAAATTTCAGTCCGACTTTAATCTTCAGAATTTATCAGCATGGCTAAGACAGATCCTCAATGATATGGATATGGTCAGTTGTGGAAGTGTAGAGCGAGAGAGGTTGCTGTGAGCTCAACAGCATTGATTCTCTTGAGAATACATTCTAGCAATTTCAAGAGATGAGCCTGGTGGATCACACTTTTGAGCCATTGTGCTCATTTATTAACACCAGCTTAAACACAAGCACGGGAAGAGCAGAACTGGAAGAACTTGAGCCTGCAAGTACTGACTTTATGCTCCTTTTATACCCAACTTGAGGCCCATAATACAAATGCAATACACAAAAGAGCACAGAATCTAACAGAATCTATTTCTCAGTCCAATCCTGGTGTCAGGGTTTTCGTGGAAATGGACCCAAATGCAGAGTGGGAAAAACTCACAAAACTGAAAGGGTATATATACACAAAGAATTGAATACAAAAAAAAAAAACTCAGCAACAAACAAAAGGGGTCACGAGGGGCAAAACCACAAACTCAAAAACCAAAAAAACACAACAGAACACAAGCAGGGCGGAACATAGGCAGATCAGAAATACAAATGAAACGCAAGCAGGACCAAAGCAGGCAGATGCATATACTCAGAAACAAACACAGAAACACACAACGCACAAGCAGGACCGAAGTGGGCAGAATACATACATTCAGAAACGAACACAAGGAACCAGCACCAAGGGGACAAAGAACTTAAATAGACAGGGGTAACAAGACACAGGTGAACTCAAAGAACAATCAAACCAGAAAAGGAGGGGATAACAAGACACAGGTGGGAACAATGATAGAATAATTAAAACCAATAATACAATTAACACAGGGTGGGAGAACGAACTGAAACACAAAACTGAAGTGCCGCCATCTGGCGGCCAAAAGGGGAAAAACAGAAACAGAAAATACAGAACCATGACACCTGGACTAGCTACATCAACACAAGGAAGTAAACATACATGTTCAGTGGTTAGCAAATATGTTCTCCTTGATAAGTACAGGTAAGTATTACTGTCTAAAATATTTCAATTATATACGTTATTTTTTTCCACTTCACCTTTACCATATTTTTTTTTTTTTTTTGGGGGGGATTTTCAGCTTTATTGGACAGGACAGTGTAGAGAGACAGGAAGAACTAGGAGGAGAGAGGGAGAGACCTGCGACAAAGGTTGCGTGGTTGGACTCTAACTGCCGATGACGCGGCTCGTAACGAGCATCTGGACAGTGCTCTACAGGCTACGCCACGAGACACCCCGATATTTTTGTATTGTTGCATTAGTCATAATCAACAACTGTTAATAATACCAATAGCCAATGGCTAATCATTGTTATTGCACTGGCTCGTTGTGGCCACCTTTGTCAGAATTACTATTACTCACAATGAAATGTATCACTCACAATGAAATTGAGTGTTAGTGCTATTTTCTAATGAGGACATTTTACATACTGTAGTGTAAGCATTCCGAGGTAGTTAGGTCGTGTTATGTTTGATGCACCGATTTTCCGCAAAGCTCGAGCAGTGCCAGCATTTTCCTGATGGTGGAATATTTTTGTTTTATTGTTAATAGGGTAGTCTATGGGGTATTACTCCATGGGCATGTAAAGAACTTATTCAGATTTAATGCATCCTGGTTTATGCTAGATGAAAGTAAAATTCCCCTTTGACTGATTATAAATAGCAACATTTGTGAAACACACTACAAAGTGGGCATATAATGTCCCTGGGGCACGTGACAAACAATTACATACAGAAAAAATTGGTGTTTTATTGAAGTACAAGGGTGTATGATTACAGTATATATTTAGGTGTATGTGCCAAAGAGTGCTATAATGCATGTGCATCATGAGATTTGTTTATGTTATAACATTTCTAATTGGGCTCTGGTGATAAAATAGACAGATTTAAATGCCTTGTAATGCTTTGCATTTTATTCATTTTCAGGAAGGTTTTGAATAAGTTTTAGACTCCAAGATATCTATTCTCCTATACTGATGAAAGGCTAGTAATTCCCACTTGAAAGGCATGCAAAAGTGAGTTTCACGAGTCTAAACAGTTTATTTGTTTTGAGTCATAAATTATTACTTACGATTACTTCATGATTTACAGCAATGCACAATTTTGCCATTTTGGATAGATTTGGAGACACTAATTAACACTAGGGTACACAACTTACATTTTATTTCATAGATCTTTAGTAGTTCTGCGTATCCCCCTTGTGATGATTTATTCGTATTTCTGCAGTTCTGCATATCACTCATGATTTTTAGCACTTGTGGTTAAGGAGTTTCTGATCCAGGAAATGTATGGTTTTACCTGCTTTACATTTGGGACTCTCTTGTATTTCATTGCAAACTAAAGGATAACATAATAACTTAATTTAGCATTTTTGTCTAGATTTCTTAGTATCTGTGGCACTTCATTTGTACCCAGATTATGAAAATAAACTAGAATAAGTATTGTAAATGGTGCAACTGTTTTGCTTCATTTCAGCCATTTTACAAGTCTCTGAGATGCTCATATCTAGAAAGCCTTAAATAGAACACCCGGGCGGCTAGTTCTAGGAAGAGTCCTGGTGGTTTCAAACTTCTTCCATTTAAGAATGATGGAGGCCACTGTGTTCTTCTGGACTTTGAACGCTGCAGAAATTTTTTTGTACCCTTCCCCAGATCTGTACCTCGACACAATTCTATCTCGACGGTCTACGGACAATTTTACTTTGCTCTGACATGCATTGTCAACTGTGGGACCTTACATAGACAGGTGCGCGCCTTTCCAAATCATGTCCAATAAATTTAATTTACCACAGGTGGACTCCAATCAAGTTGTAGAAACTAGGGCTGCACGATATATCATTTCAGCATCATCATCGCAATGTGCACATGTGCAATAGTCAAATTAACAAGGCAAATTAATTCAAACACGTCATGCTACAACATTTTTTCTGCTAGATACAAAAAGGAAAACTTGCATGGTTCTCATTTTCAATGACTAATCTACAAGAGAAGTCTGTCTGATATAACATAATTTACTCTGATTCAAGGGTTCTTGGATACCCAGAGTTTGTTGCTAGTGAGTGACATGCAGACTCTGCATGCACAGCAACCACCAATCACAATCATTCTTGATCAGTTTATCAAACAACCAAAGCAGCCGCCACCCCCGCTAGTCATCGACCACAACCTGAAAATGAGCGAGGAACAGGAGAAAAACACCGAAAAGGAAGATTTGGTTGCAAAAATAAAAGCAACATCAGTTGTATGGAATTATTTAGGCTACAGAAAGGATGACGTTGACCAAAAACAGGTACTTTGTCGTCAGTGCCTTGCAATTGTTGCCACATCACGAGGCAACACTAATTTGTTTGATCATTTAAATCGGCACCACAAAGCTCTGTATGACGAGTGCAGAGCCAGATCTGAATGCCATCCAAAGCAAAAAACTATTTTGGATGCCTTTGCCAGTGTTGCACCATATGAGAAAGGTTCCAAACTGCAGAGAGAAATCACTGATGTGATAACTTTTCACCTGGCGAAAGACATGGTACCAATTAACACATTTACCAAAGAGGGTTTTAAAAACATGATCCGGTCGCTTGACAAGCGGTATGTAATACCATCACGCACCTATTTTTCTCAAGTTGCCATCCCAAAGCTGTACAAGAAATGCAAGGACCTCATACTTTGTAGTGCCTACAGTTGGCTGCAAACTCCAAAAGCAATGTTGTTGGCTGCCATTGTTTCTCTTTGTTCAGTTTAAAAAGTGCTGCATCAAACAGTATCTTTATTTTTACAGCCTAACTGGGCAGTCACAAACACTAAACAAGCAGGGAAAGACAAAAAGTAAATGTCTCCCTGTAGTCATCTCCAGCTGAAAAAAGCTGCAGGTACTTAATCTAAAAATATACACATACAGTACAGTTGGGTTCTTTCAAGAAATCAATTGATTAGGCAACAAGAAGCCTGCTGATTTGCAACAAGCCAAAACTGAAGTATCTGAGGCGCACTTGAGACAGGAACAGCCGTCTGCACAGACAAGCATTCTTCAGAGACAGCCCATTTTCAGAGTTGGGGCTCTGCTGAAAGATGGACATTATTTCAGCTTGCTGTGAGGCACAATGAATTTTAGATACACATTAATTTGTTTCTTAGACCCCACATACTGTTATTGACTACAAACAGTGCCATTGCCTGCTCTAGTGTCTCCCATGGATAGGACAGTTTCAGTCATCAGTCATCTTCAGTCATAAGGCAGCACCTTATTGTGCACCAGTGACCTACACTGGTTAATCAATCTGCCACAATCAGTCTTCCTGTAAGATCCACATAAAGTGCATTACTCCAAGTCAGGTCTGTGCAAGCTCTGTGATCAGAAGCGATGGCTGAGAATACATTTCAATTGAATTCAAATTGATTTGCCAGAAAAGGCAATAGCGCCTTCAGTAATTTTGTGGGTAAGACCACATAGCAGAACATTTGGCTCCACAGTGCCCACATTCATTTCCACATCCATTTCTGTTGGGATTTATTATAGTTAGATCCTGCCAACTTATGCCAGTTTTATAGGTGTCGGGAGTGAATTCCCCCTTCCTTGAATTAACCTATTTTTCTTTTATTTCTTTTATACTTCCATATTGCTGCGCTTCTCCACTCTGCTGCTGACCAAATTCCTTCTAATTTGACCCCCTCTCCACTCTAAAGGTTCACCATCCTTAACACGTCAGTTGGAGACCAGATAGGCTTCATCGCACACACACACTCACACCATTCACCCCAAGTTAAAAAGAACACTGCGTAACACTTTCTCCCAAAATACACTAGTACCTGATTAGACCAAACACACACCGCCACAGAGGAACTGATTCCTAACCTCAGGAGTTAACTGCCTCTATTTCTGATGTGTCCTTTTTTAATGCCCTCTGGCTATAGGTGTGCCCAGTAGGGAATGCACCTCTAGTAATTATAGAATAGTGAGGATAGATAATTAAAACGTGTCTGCTTTAACAGTCCTCCCACGTGGCACCAATTATGTAAGTGTAGTAGTGTAATTGAATAATATAAAATATGTAACCATAAACTTAGAATTTCAATGAATAATTAAAATTACCAAAATTAATGATCAAATATAATTTAATCAAAGATTTAATGGATAACCTTAAGAATGGAAAGAGTTCTTGGAAAGACTAATGACTGTCATGTTCATGTAACATCAAAACAGACACCAGGTTTAAGAATATAATTTATTAAACAAACGTAAATAAATACAGAAAATACACAAACTAATCTAACTGGGAAAGTGTAGGAGAGTTTGTATGAGTGTGTGTATGCATGTGCACTTGCACATGTGCGTAAACGTGTCCTTTGTCTGAAGTTAGCTGGAAGTAAAGAGAGACCAAGTGTATGGTTCTACTATGTAGCAATAGATGGCTAACCGATTAACCTAATTACACAGTTAACAGAACTCATTCAGATGATCACTTAAATAAAGACAAATAGAAACACACAGATTCACATTAATCTCAGTTAAGACTAAGCTAAACTGCTGCTACTGCCTGGGATGTTTAGTCAGTCTTACTGAGTTCATTCTATGTTCATTGGTGTCCATGTTGGTTGCTGTGTAGCTTTTGGGAGACAGTCAGAACTCTGGATGCTGTGGATGTTTCACGCCAAAGTCCTTTTTTTTGTATGCAGGGTGATGTCTTGTCTGGTCGGTCATCTGAAGATGTCCCCTTTCTGCTTGAAAAAGTTAATTTTCCTTGTGCGTTCCATGCGGGTTCCACTACTTAGTCTCCATAAGATTAATTCAATTGGCAGCACCTATTTACTGTGGAGAATGACTTTATCTGTTTGTTCAGATACATTTCGGTGGCAATAACAGCAATAAGCGTTCTGCGAGCCTTGGAATTTAGGAGTTCCACAGAGTTGGATGGAGAGTATGGAAGCTACTGATGTCCGAGTCTACCGATGTAGCAAGCTTGGCACAACTCTTTGCAAATGTTGGGTACATTCATGAAGGGACAGTTAAGCAGAACTTATTGTTTTGGAAGCCTCTTACCAGTTGAACGAAAGGAGAGGACATTTTTAACTTGCTTGATGACTTTTACTAAGAGCACGGACTTTGTGGGCCAGACACACTGGCATTTCTTCCAACAGGGCCAAGTAAATGACTGGACACATCGATGTCATTACCCACATTCAAATAATTGCACCGGATGTAACATGGGCACATTGCAGCATACATAGGGAGGTTTTAGCTACAAAGTGTATGTCAGCTAGTCCAAGTGAGATGTCAGATGGCACAATCACGGCTGTTAATTTTACTAAAGCCTGGTATGGCTTACTCAGCCTACAGACTGTTAAAACAGGATTATGTAGTTACAGTCAGGTAGACATTTCTGTGGTGATCAAGCTCGACATCTACTGGTTAACATGTAACAGGTATAACATTAAGCGTCCTGTGACAAGCCAATTTGTAGTTTTGGACCCGAGAACAACAGGTACATTAGGAGAGATATTTGTAAAAACCAGTTGATTGAGCATAGGGAATTGTTTAAAGTCGACAAACAAAAATTCAGGAAGGGAAACATATGGATGAAACGAAGAATTCACCATTTAAAAAATGGGACGTCTTGGCAAACCTTGGGGTACGGGTACCACATTTTAGGGACCACTGCCTTAAATGAACAACAAACCCCTGGCAGCTTCAAATCAACTTGTGCAAGTCACAGGACGCTTAATGTTCTGCCGGTTACATGCAACATTGACTTGCTCCTTGAAAGTAGAGACAATGCTCTTTCAAAAATGTCCTGGGTTTATCTGTATATTGATGATGATTTGTTCCAAAATGTCTTTGTAAGATCAAAGTTGTGAGGCTAGACAAGACTTTGCTACATAGCACACACTGTGTGATCAGCCAAGCCAATATACTGTAAGTGAATGGCAACTCTATGTATTTCTCATCATATTTACTTTTCTTAGAAAGCTGATGTGCTGAGGTAGACCTATTCTCACTGGATGTAGAAGTGCTTGCATAACCACTTGTTTCAGTACTTGCAATCTGCAGTCCCAGTTAAATATATTTGGAATATTTGGATATTTGGATATTTGGATATTTGGCATTAAAAGTACTGATATAAAAATTAGGTGAAGTTACAAGAAGCAATATTGGCTATTTTTGCTTGCACAAATTAAGCTGTATTCCAAAGCAGTGCATTTATCTTATTGGTGCGTCCCTAATAGACTATCTCTGATCTCTAAAGGGGCAGTTCACCCAAAAATAAAATGAAAGTAATTTCCACTTACCCAGGGTGCAATGTATCCATCCAGATAGTTTCACTGAGGCATATGCTGCAGCTCGCACTGATACAACAAACCTCAACGGGGCCAACATTTGTGGAAAGTGCCAAAAATTCAAAAACTCAACAGCAATGCCTCTTTCCAAATATAATGATGCAGTTACTCACAAACATCCACAGACTTTGTCGTGCACAGTTTCATCGAAAACTACTTTCTTACAAGGTATGCTAACTGTGTTATCCAAACAAAGACTCAACTAAAGCACACCAAATACTAATGTGTGACTAAATCTTGTGCTGGTGCGACTAACTGAGAAAATCGATTACACCAGCACTGGGGGCACAATTGCCTGGTGTTCCATAGACTGGGCATGGGGACTTGGTTACATGTTGTGTTTTTATTTATTTTCAGATGTAGGGAACCCCCTGCATAGCAGCACAGGCCAAATCCCTTGTTTTTTCCCTCTTTTGTGTGTGATTATGTCTGTCTGTGTGTGGGTGTATGTGAGCATGTGGAAGCCTCTCTTGGCTAAAGCACAAGCGCAGGGGAGCTGGTAAGAGTGCACAAAGTGTGGTGTGAAGTTGACGGTGCGGATGAGTGGGGGGAATACTTACTGTTGGGTATCTGAATGTGCGTAGTGGTATCCTTGTATATGATCAGAGGGAGGGAGGTGGGGGCTTTAGCGGGTTTCCAGATCTGTAGAAGAGGGGTAGATGGATACAGGCTCTAGGTACCATGGGCCACAAAGACACTAAACTACAAAGCCCATATGTCCACCTCAAAGTGTGACTCATTTAACCACACCCCCCTACCGCAGATTTCCTGTTACAGTATTAGTCTACTGTAAATTTGAAACGTACAACCTTCAATAAAACGGAGGTTGCCCTTGTTTCACCCGCTCTGTTCCATTTTCCTCTCCCTGTACTCGCCACCCTTCTCTCGACCCCTCGCGCAAGTCCACATGCCAGGAAGAGTTCGCAAGGCCTGTAACGGAGCAAGGCACGTATACCCTTGGCTACCGGCTGCGGGAGGAACGAGGCGCTGCGAAGCGCTCCTATGATTAGCGGCGGTCAAAGAACCAGGAGAGCCACGCACGACCAACGCATCCTGCAGAGCATCTCCCACGAGGCAAGCGACCTGTGACAAGGATCAGGCCGCGTGTTTTGGAACCAGAAAAGGGCGAACGGCTTCCCCTTTTCACCACAGATTTCGGACTGGAAACCAGGAATCATTTACAACAACCTAACCAAAGGACTCAAGTAAGGCTGTAACTGCGGGCATAGCATTGATTAGCAACGGGCTGAATCTAGTAATATTTATGATAAATGTACATGACGATGCTAACGGTTAATGTGTTTTAATGATTAATGTAAACATCTGTATGTTCGGTCGGCTCTAAGCCATCCCGCGCTGCGTTAGAACATATCTTGCATGTGATCTATTTTAATTACTAACTGGTCTTACACAGCATGTTGATCGCGTAAAACGCACACCCATAGCCATATAGCCAATATCCTTCATGTGTTTGGCACGCTCTATGCACCATCACTACTTCCAGCTAGTTTCAAATCCCGCTCCATCTTAGATCCATTGTTCTCCTGGAACACGTGTCTGCAGTACGCAACTCAACACTTAGGAGAACATCCAACACTCCTCACACACATACACACACGTGCACTTACATAGTTTATTATACCTCATTGTAGAGAATTGTGCTTTGCCCTTTTTGGTACTTTGTATTTAATAAACTTTATTATATTTACAAAGTTGTCTGCATTGATATTACTCTTGTGTTGAATTGAGTCAGCTGCTGCTAATCAAAAGAACTTAGTAGAATACCTTTACCTCTTAGCTAAATCATTTATATTAATTTAGTATTAGCTGAATATATATTATGATTTGGTTAAGACTCACTATTAATGTGTAATTTTAATAATTATTAATTTAATTATTAATTTAAATTGCCAATTCATAGTTTGTATACTTAATTTATGAGACTGATTAATATATGCTGGCGCCACCTGTGTTAGTTGACAGGGGACAATAGGGAGGAATATATGCCCTTGTTTATCTCTGATTTCACTTTTCTTGGGCTTATACTGAACTTTTTTGCAAAGGGGCTGATGGGAAGTTTTCCTGACATATCAATTTCACTTCAAAACCTCAGGTTCTGGACTTTTATTTTATTTTCCATAATGCTTTTTTTTTCTTTTTTTTTGCAAAATTGTTGTTTGGCTTGTTAGTCTGCTAACTAGATGAATTTTATAAAAATATATTACAAAATTCACATGATTTTCAGATTTATACTTTCAACCAGGGGTGTGTACTGGAAGGAAGCTTAATATACGCAGGGTTTCTTTGCATTAGCTGGCTTGACAAAACCTAACAACTGCAATTGGGGTTAACCGCTATCACAAAGGCAGTTATAAATTTGCTAAATGAGCATGGGCTTTGTTTACCATAAAAGTGACAGTGTCTGCAAAAATTTACCAATAGCAACACAGCATGGACCGTAGCCTGCTTGAGCAGCGTATTTCTCACCAAGGAAAAAAGACTGATATAGACAGATATAATGGATGAATACAAAGAACATAAAACCATCATAATGGCAAAAAGTAACACCCTTGCTGCCAACAAAGCCAGGGACAAGAGTTTGCAAAAATAAATGCTAATAGTGTACATTTGTGAGTTTGAGTTTATTTACCTTATTTACCTTACCACTCCTAATGAATAAATGTACACTAAATGTCCTACAGATTATTTCTAATGTGACAACTGTACATTCTAGAGCCCCTAAACCTTAAACTTGATGCAGGACATTTACAATATTGCCTGAAGCAATCACAGAATCAGTCACCAAAATATATTCATAAACTCAAGAATTATGGGACTCAGGCCATTGTCCCATAATTAAGGGAGGTAGACATGGACACGTAAGGTTCACGAAGCTTGCATAGTAATGTATTCCCACTGCTGAGAGTCTATATCTTTCGTGTGGTGCATCCTTGGAGAAAGCCAGCTTGATTTTGCCTCTAAATAATCTCAGCCCTGTGAAGAGACCCCCAAGCTCTATGAGATACTCCAGGAATGGAGAATGCTTTTTCCAAGTAATTGATTGATCAAAGTGTGGTGCTTGTAGATGTTTCCATCCATTTGCCTGAACATAATGCCTGAACTCGGCTAGAAATAGCTGTACAAAATAAGTAATTGTACCTTACTGAACCCGTGTTCAGCAGTTGTCTACGATCATGAAAATGCACTTCTTGTACGTCGCTTTGGATAAAAGCGTCTGCCAAATGAATGTAATAACATAACCTGCCCCAGAATGGGTTAACCATGCAGCATAAGTTACCATGGTGATATACTCCAATTTAAAGTGAGTCAGCTTCATGATATGGAGAACCCAGGTTTAAAATGTATGTTAGCCTGCTAAAGCTGTCATCTCGCTTTTTAGAACACCAATACATTTTCTTTTCTTTTTTTGCATTTTAGGCATGTGTTTATTTTTCTTTTCATGGCAATTAGGTTCTTCTTTTACTACTAAGGATAACTCATTCTAGCTAGGTCATTGCAAGCTGACCAGCTACAGTATAATGGAAACAACAAGCTAGCTAAAGGATTTTCCCAAACTTTCCATGCTTTTCTGCTTTGTTTGGATATGTTCTATCATCAGGGGTGCGGTCAGTTACATGTCAAATGAGTGAACATAGGAAATTCTTCAGATGAGGAAAGGGCAGTTTATTTACATGCCCTTATCCCATGTGCACCAACCACTGAGAATCAATCCATGCCCAACAAAACTTAAAAACTTGCAATGAATTGTGTGCAATGTAGTTGGAAGTCAAAGAGGCATGCAGGGTGCAACAATTAAGAAACAACCACTATTTTATTATCCTTCCATTATTGCAGGTATCAATAAAATATGGCAATATAAAATGTGGTACCTTTTTATTTTGTGTCCCCTTCTAGGTGTATTGACATTAAAATTTTATGGCACTTCATTTGAATGAGCCAAATGGGGTTTGTGACACTGTGTTGAAGCATTTTGACACAAGCGAAGCAAAAAGTACCTAATGGCAATTTCATAATGGCAATGGGACTTGATGAGACAGAAATTAAATGTGAATGTTACGTTACATTGGTAACTCTTATCATGAGACTTACAAGTTACAAGTTAGATACCTCTATGTACGTGCACTGTAAAAACTGTTACTTAGATCTAACTCAAAAAAATTGAGGCAACATTTTCCAATCACTTTTTGTAAGTTTAGAGAACTTCTTGGTATTTTGAGTTGGGAAAACTCAGTAATATGCATTTTACTGTATGCTAAAAAATTAAGTAGAGTCTAAGAGAAACAGCCAAAAAATTGAGTTTAACCATTGTCAAAAAGGTCAGCATATTAACCTCATCAGACTTAATTAAAATAAGTAACATTTAAAAGAAAAGTTAAGAATTTGATTTGAATTAATTAATTCATTTTGACCAATTCTTATGTTTAAGTGTAATCTGCTTCAAATAATTATTTAGCATTGCCATAAATTTAACAAATAAAGAAAAAAGGGGTATTTGTTTCCACTATTTATTAAACAGTAAATATGCTGCCATATACAAAAGGTGGCAATGAATTGAACATTTCTGTATTCAGTATTACATTGTTATAAAAATAAAAAGTAAATCATGTATTTTTTACATACAACTTCTGACCTCAGCTTATAAAATGCAGCTTAGGACACCTTCACAGTACAGTGTCTTTTACTATGTATATAATATTAAAGGGAAAATTTGCCGATTTTAAACCTTACTTCTATCAGAGTTGGGGATATAGTGTGAAAAACGCCTGCAGTTGTTGCTGCTCTTCTCGTGTCTACTGGCGGTTTTTCACACTATATCCCTAACCCTGATAGAGGTAAGGTTGAAAATCAGCAGATTTTCCCTTTGAAACATTTTATCATACCAGAACTTCTGACCTCAGCTTATAAAGTGTAGCTTAGTAGAAAACCTTCACAGTAGTGTGTATATATGAAAATATTTTAACATTAAAACAATTTACATACCAGAAGTTCTGACCTGCAGCTTAATATAAAACCTTCACAACATTCTGAAGAATCAAACTCATCAGGCTCATAAAAATGCATAACATTCTTGAACACAACCAACAAAACAGCTGTTTATGAGTGCAAAGCTGACAGCTATGTTTGACTGCCTAGACGAACGAACTTGGACGTTGGTTTTGGGTGCAGTTCCCACAAAAAGTCTTTGAAAGATCTCAAAAGTTTTTGAAAATTTGAACGGATACTTGATATTCAGGTACAACATTCTGTCTCATGTGTTGATGAAAGATAAAAAATAAAATAGAAACCCTTTAAGAATAGAATTTCCCCCCCTAAAACTAGCTATGTATTGGATACCGTAATTCTTCATGTAATTGACAGATAACAGTTTGACACAAAAGCATGTATTGCAAAAACCTCTAAAACATTTACGTTAGCCTGATCTACCTAGGGGCTTACCTGGTGTGTATCTGAATGAGACACAGGGTAGGTCAGTTGCTCCTCAAAAGTAGATCTGATGCTCTTCTGAAGAAGCAGTACAAATGAAAGAATACAGATAGTTAATTTATGAAAATATCTGGAGGGGGGATGATAATGCAAAGAACCATTTAGTCAAGAAAATCTTTAATTTCTCTTCACTTGAACAAATGGTTTAAAAATGTATCAAGAAAGTTCAGACAAATATATCAACACATTAAATTTAGGCATATGGTATTCATTTGTAACGAACAAATACATAGAACGATTAATTTAATTATGAATTGAATAATGCACTATACATGTAGTGCATAATGGCCATACATTTTTGTTTAGCAGTAATATATTCAAATCAGTAATCCCTGAAAAAATATTTAATTAGCCCTTGTGTTTTGTTGACACTGCAATCAGTGTACTTCCTCATTGTTTGGAAATCTCACAGACTTCACTGCTGTATGTGTAAAAATATTAACAATTGCATTCATCAAATAGTTTATGACCTTATTAAAAGTCAATATGTATGTAAAATTAGGAAAAGTCATGAACTATCAAGCTGATAAAACAATGTTTCTCTGAGCCATTAAAGAGGGCCCGGGGTCTCCAGGACTCCAAGCAAACATTTGAGTTAAACTATCTTATGAAAATTATATTTTACAAAAGATTTACACTTCACAAACTAAATTTAGTCTAGTTTTGACAGCCAGCTAGATGTCTGTTAAAACTTGGCAAAATCTACAAGCCTTTGCTCCATGAAATCGATTTTAACTTTTGGAAATCTCTTATATCCTCCTCTTTCGCACGGGGACCAAGCAGGGACTACAAACCCAGCAGTTAACTGACACATGGACGTGTCTTGCTAGCTAGAATTTGGACAGAGGCAGTAATGTTATTTTCACCTTAAGCCTGCGTCATGAGTCATTTCATACGAGTGGTTTGAGACTGAATAATTCACATTCACCGACACACTCAACAACCCAAACATCTCTGCTTTCACTGTCAGTGTAAATGTTACTTGATGTTACTCTGCCACTGAAAGTCCAGGCATTGGGGCACACAAAGAATAGCCAATGTATTTGAAATGTCCGACTCATGAACGAACAAGGGGATGACATTTGTTGTTCACAAAAAGCCCACAAAGTAGAAACAGCGTTGTTGTTTGGGAGTAGAGCACATTCGATAACGCCTCGTGGCGCCCGCAAAAATTGGCAAACATAATGGAGGAAACTGAGCGATGCTTTTACATTTAGAATACAATACAATCATTCTTATTCGGGTAAAATCTAACTTTAAGCAATGCAAATGGTTACTTAGATGTGTTTTGTGAAGAAGATACTGGGAACTGCACGAATCGTTGGTCAGGAACAACAGGTCAGGCAGAGAGCAGAAACATGCCCAGACAAGTTCTTCATGTATGGCTGCATGTGGGCGGGTCATGATGTATTATGTTTGATATAAGCCCTTTGTCATGGTTTTGGGTGGATGTATCACCCAGTTCAATTCCTTTCCCCTCCTGCTTCACTAATTAGAGTGTGCCACATCAATTTAGCTGAATGGGTCTTACGCGTGCAGATTTCGCTCTGCTTGCAAGTCCTCCTGCGCTCATTGGTTTGAGGTCTGCAGGCGAGTTTAGTGCGTTCGCAGTTGCACCTGTCGAACCTTACTTAAGGTCTGTGTTCACAGAAAAACAACGCTTTAGTGTCGCCTATACACGAGAGCCGGTACTGGTACTGAACCGTATTTCCGGGTTGGTCTCAGGAGGTATTATTTTGAGAGAGAATTGCGGGTGTAGTTTCGCCCTAGCTTATGTTAGCTGTCTCGAGGTCTCTTAGTTTCAGTTCTTGTGAGTGGAACTGTCGCGTAGTTCACCTTCGGGTGCATTTTGCTTTCGGTTTGTTTTCTATAGGCTTTCGTTTACTCCTTCTCCTCAGTTCGGCATTTTCCGGTTTAGCGGATTGCCTTATTTATTTGGGATAGTCTCCCGTGTAGTGAAGCCCTTTTCTTTTCTATTTTTTTTCTCCTATATCCCTGTCTCTTAGAGACTTTGTGGTTGTTCCCTTCGTGGGGAATAGCTTTTTGAAACATGTCCTGTCGCGTCTGGTCTTCCTAATTCCCCACTCCGTCACACCCTTAAACTGAGTTTTGTTAAATCAATTTATTGTGAAGTTCAATAAAATTAATTTTCATAAATTTTATAGTGTGTATTCATAGAAAATAATAAGTTACTAAAATATTCACGCTTTTTATTTGTATGTAACTTAAAAAAAAAAAAAACACAAAAAGAAAAGTAAATTAATTTATTGAAAAAAATATACTTTTTAAAATAAAGTAATATGGACAGTACCATTGAAGGACTTTTTACAGTGTGTGTCATGCATACACATATATAAATCTGCCATGACAATGGTCAAGATTTCTGTCATGACACATTGTGAAGTGCTAATGACATGGTGTTAAAAGCAGGCCATGAAATAAAACAAATCTTATTTAAAAGGAAAACTCTTTATTGTCAATAAAGAATATCTCTCCAAATCTGAAAATGTCATGATCACATTTGAAACAGGACCCACATGAGAGGTTCAATACGAAAGGTTGTAATAAAATTGGAAATAGTGAAAAGATAGTTGCATTAATTACAGTTATTCATATTGCATTAGAGAGACTCTAATAACACAGCACGTTGATATCATTCAAGAGATAAAATGGTTTTGCTACAAGTGAAATTGAATATAATTGGTTGATACTCATTCTGAATATTGATGGCAGATCAAATTTTTCTGTTTTTGGGAATGACATTTGTGAAAATTCTGTTAACAATTCTCTTGGAGACCAATATCAAATCTATTACCTTAGATAAGTCAGCAAAAGTAGCCTATTTTTAGTAAAAATAAATAAATAAATATTACATTTATGCCAGTGGGCAAAAAATTTTTTCCTATCTTGTTGAATATATTAATTCACTTACAGGAATCCTGGCACTGCACATCATAACCCTCATATTAAATTATCTTTCAATTGTATATTCTGAGATATTTTGGGTGCACACTTCATTTCACAATTTAGGCCATTTATCCAGTTAAAGAGTAAAATTAAAATAATTTGTTTCCTATCCACTCCAGGCTGTGTGGCATGACTGAGTCACCCACCGGCAGCACCAAAGGCTTCATCTAATTAAAAATAATAATAAATCCTGGTAGCAGAGAGGTCTGTGTGACGAAATAGCTGAAATTTGCCACCTCGGGCTTCAAGGACTAAACTCTTCATTAAATATGTCCTTGATGAATGAGAAACTAAGTTCCCTTCTAAAAGGAAAACACAGTTGCAGAAGATAAGTGCTACATAATTTAATTTGTGCAGTCATTTAAAAATGAAATCAAGAACTTAAGTGGCATTGGACAGCATTTTTAAAGCATTCTTATGATTGGCAAGGCACATTCATTGTGATTCCTGATTCCTTGGGGACATGACTGCTTCTTTTGGATGCCTGAAAATACAGCTGGCACTTGATCCTATGACAAGCTGCAGTAAAGATGGAATGGCTATAATGTATTGAACTCTGTGTTGATCATTACTGAGATACAGAAGCTATGGAAAATTTACTGAAGCTATTTAGGGTAATTACCTTGCGTAAAAGCAGTGTCCTACCTGGAAATCGAACCTGCAACCTCAGGAGTTGTAAGCTCTCCCTTTCCATTATGCTATCTGCCAGCACATCATGTAGAAATTTTACAGTGCAAGAGACTGCCAGGCTAGGAACGTGAGAGTTAATATGTTCACCTATTATAGGATTCTGATTGTTATTATCTTGAAAATTTTAAGTACAGAAAATAAAACATATCCCAATCCTGGTTATCCCCAAATAATCCACATGTGTTATGGTAAAATGTAAGGAAATTGAGTTATTTCGTAAATTGTATGTACAATTGAAGTCGAAAGTTTACATACACCTTAGCCAAATCCATTTAAACTCAGTTTTTCACAATTCCTGACATTTAATCCTAGTAAACATTCCCTGTCTTAGGTCAGTTAGGATCACAATTTTATTTTAAGAATGTGAAATGTCAGAATAATAGTAGAGAGAATGATTTGTTTCAATTTTATTTCTTTCATCACATTCCCAGTGGGTCAGAAGTTTACATACACTCTGTCAGTATTTGGTAGCATTGCCTTTAAATTGTTTAACTTGGGTCAAACATTTCGGGTAGCCTTCCACAAGCTTCTCACAATAAGTTTCTGGAATTTTGGCCCATTCCTCCTGACAGAACTGGTGTAACTGAGTCAGGTTTGTAGGCCTCCTTGTTCGCACACGCTTTTTCAAGTTCTGCCCACAAATTTTCAATTGGATTGAGGTCAGGACTTTGTGATGGCCACTCCAATACCTTGACTTCGTTGTCCTTAAGCCATTTTGCAACAACTTTGGAAGTATGCTTTGGGTCATTGTCCATTTGAAAGAGCCATTTGCGACCAAGCTTTAACTTCCTGGCTGATGTCTTGAGATGTTGCTTCAATATATCCACATAATTTTCCTTCCTCATGATGCCATCTAGGCTATTTTATGAAGTGCACCAGTCCCTCCTGCAGCAAAGCACCCCCACAACATGATGCTGCCACCCCCGTGCTTCACGGTTGGGATGGTGTTCTTCGGCTTGCAAGCCTCACCCTTTTTCCTCCAAACATAACGATGGTCATTATGGCCAAACAGTTCAATTTTTGTTTCATCAGACCAGTGGACATTTCTCCATAAAGTAAGATCTTTGTCCCCATGTGCAGTTGCAAACTGTAGTCTGGCTTTTTTATGGTGGTTTTGGAGTAGTGGCTCTTTCCTTGCTGAGCAGCCTTTCAGGTTATGTCGGTATAGGACTCGTTTTACTGTGGATATAGATACTTTTGTACGTGTTCCCTCCAGCATCTTCACAAGGTCCTTTGCTGTTGTTCTGGGATTGATTCGCACTTTTCGCACCAAAGCACGTTCATCTCTAGGAGACAGGACGCATCTCCTTCCTGAGCGGTATGACGGCTGCGTGGTCCCATGGTGTTTATACTTGCGTACCATTGTTTGTACAGACGAATGTGGTACCTTCAGGCATTTGGATGAACCAGACTTGTGGAGGTCCACAGTTTTCTTTCTGAGGTCTTGGCTGATTTCTTGTGATTTTCCCATAATGTCAAGCAAACAGGCACTGAGTTTGAAGGTAGGCCTTAAAATACATCCACAGGTACACCTCCAATTGACTCAAATAATGTCAATTAGCCTATCAGAAGTTTCTAAAGCCAGTCATTTTCTGGAATTTTCCAAGCTGTTTAAAGGCACAGTCAACTTAGCGTATGTAAACTTCTGACCCACTGGAATTGTGATATAGTGAATTAAAGGTGAAATAATCTGTCTGTAAACAATTGTTGGAAAAATGACTTGTGTCATGCACAAAGTAGGTGTCCTAACTGACAACACTATAGTTTGCTAACATGAAATCTGTGGAGTGGTTAAAAATGAGTTTTAATGACTTCAACCTAAGTGTATGTAAATTTCCGACTTCAACTGTAGGTATGTACAAGGCATTTAAAGTTATGAAATGGATAGTTCCAGTCTTTGATGCTGATTGGTCAATACAGTGTTTCAGGAGTGCTATAATACACAATACAGTAACAGCTATGACCTTGCAGGGTTTCCAAATTTTTGGCCATTTCTGGGAGGGTAGCTGTAGCCTATGATGTTATTTATATAGGCCTATGCAATTTAATAAGCCTATTGCCAAAGCTGGGAGAAACAAAGTGCCACAATGTATATAGATTCTGAAATGCACTGGGATCAAGATTCTCGTCCCAGGTGTTGCAATCAGAAGTTTGAAGGCCCCTATCAACAGGCTAGTGTTGATGCTAGCGCTCCTTCCCCCATTATGGTAACATCAGTGACATCAGACGCTCATCAGAGAATTAAACGTCGAAATGTACAACATATTGTACCAAAACAAATTGACACATTGCAATGGTTTTATTTTAGTAATGCAATTTCAGCACGCTCTATTTCTAATAGTGTTTTTGTTAAATTAAAGGCAAAAAGCATGCTCTTTCTTTCCATGATAGATGGACTTCAGTGAGAATACACAGTAAAATCTCTGGTATTAATTCAGCTCTTAACAGATAGCATTTGGTCACACATTCCAGAGTGGGACCTGCTATCTGTTAAGGGTTGAATTAACACCAGCGATTTTACTGTGTAGACTGTTCCTAGCAGCCAGGCAACTGCCCATTGATTTTTTGAAACTTCAAGCACTTGTTAATGTTGCTACAGTTGCATATGCTATTTCAATCATTTCCCACTGCAGTGCATGAGATCAATTTTAATAAAATAGATTGTCAGTATCTAGGCTAGGCATTTCAACCCCCTAATATTCAAACTAAAGTTACACACTTGTACCTAGCTAATGTTAGTTATTATTATCTCTTATCTGCTTTCAATCGTCTCTCAAAAGATAATGTTAGTATCCATGTCCAGGGAGTGGTCAGACTCCTACTCAACTCAATGTCCTGCTGAAATGCATGGTTGTAGGCAGCAAATGGTAGCTGATTTGTGTTAATAGTTCCACTGTGTTGTTGTGTTGCTTGGCAGCCATTCAGGAATGTTGTTATAGAACCACATTGGTTGGTGGAAGAATGTTATTGAATTTTTTATAAATAAATAATTGCATGTATTGAACATTGGTGTCTTTTTTATTTAACTGTAACGTTAATGATATTACTGCCATTTCATAAAAGCAATAAGCCTCTTGAGGCTGTTTTATATTGCAAATATAGTCACAGCTAAAGGAGCTGTAGGCACTCCAATTTGCGTCCTGCCTAACAATGCCGTTTAGCAGTGATTATATTCATAATATACTGTAGCATGGTCTTCCGTACCATACTGTTTAAATATTTACTTGCTTGGAATCCCAAATATACAGTTGAGGCCAAAGGTTTACATACATCTAGATTGAAGACATTCAAAACTCAATTTTTCACAACTCCACACATTTATGTTACCATACATTTCCTGTGGTAAGTCAATTAGGGTATCCACTTTATTTCCATAAGAGGTCATTTCAAAATAATAGCTAAGAGACAGATTTATTTCAGCTTTTATGTACTAAATCAGATTTTAAGTGGGTCAAAGTTTTACATACACTTTGTTCGTATTTGGTGGCATTGCCTTTTAATTGCTTAACTTGAATCAAACGCTTGGGGTAGCCTTCCACAATACTTTGTCAGAATGTTTGCCCATTCCTCCTGACAGAACTGGTGTAACTCAGTCAGGTTTGTGGGTCTTCTTGCTCAGACATGCTTTTTCAGTTCAGTCCACAAATTTTCTATGGGATTCAGGTCAGGTCTTTGTGACAATACTTTCAATTTGTTGTCTTTACGCCATTTTGTTACAACATTGGAGGTATGCTTAGGATCACTGCTGGAAGACCCAGTTGCGACCAAGTTTGAACTTTCTAGCTGATGTTTTGAGGTGTTGCTTCAGTATTTCTGGATAATACTCCTTCCTCGTGGTGGCATCTATTTTGTGAAGTGCACCAGTCCCTTTTCCAGAAAAACACCCCCACAACATTATGCTGCCATGCCCATGCTTCACAGGTCGTATGGTGTTCTTCGGATTAAAAGCCTCACCCTTTTTCCTTCATACATAGCACTGATGATTATGTCCAAATAGTTCAATTTTTTGTTTCATCTGACCAGAGAACATTCCTCCAAAAGGCTAGGTCTTCGTCCTGGTGATCACTTGCAAACTTCATTCTGGCTTTTTTATGCCAGTCTTGGAGTAGAGGCTTCTTCCTTGCATGACAGCCTTTCAGGCCATGGCGATGTAGGATTCTCTTAATGGTGGATGTAGATAATTTTGTACCTGATGCCTCCAACTCTTTCACTAGTTCCTTTATTATTGTCTTGGGGTTCAGTTGAACCTTTCAGACAAAAGTTCACTCAGCCCTGGGAGTTAATTTGCGCCTCCTTCCTGATCAATGCAGTGTTTGTGTGGTCCCAAGATTTTTATATTTCCATAAAATTGTTTGTACAGTGCTTGTGGTACCTTCAGTTGTTTGGAAATTACTCCTAATGAGTAATCAGACTTGTGGAGGTCCACAATTGTTTCTCTGAGGTCTTGGCTGAGTTGTTTGGATTTTCCCACGGTATCAAGAGCAAAAAGGCAGTGGCTGTAAAGGTAGGCCCTTAAATACAGCCACAGGTGCCAATTAACTCCTAATTATGACAATTAGCCAATCAGAAGTTTCTAAAAAGTCATTACATTAATTTCCGGAACCTTCCAGACTGTTTAAAGAGACAGTCCACTTGGTGTATGTAAACATTTGACCCACTGCAATTTAGATATAGTGAATTAAAGCAGAAATCTGTCTCTAATTGATTATTTTAAAATTACCTCTGATGTGAGCAAAGTAGATGCCCTAATTGACTTGCCAAAAGAAATGTATGGTAACATGAAATGTACAGAGTTGTGAAAAACTGAGCTTGAATATCTTTAGCCTAGGTGTATGTACATTTTTGGCCTCAACTGTATATACATATACACACACACACACACACACAGTGGGTAAGGAACTGGGCTTGTAACCGAAAGGTTGCAGGTTCGATTCCCAAGTAGGACACTGCCGTTGTACCCTTGAGCAAGGTACTTAACCGAAATTGCTTCACTATATATCCAGCTGTATAAATGGATACAATGTAAAATGTTATGTAAAAGTTGTGTAAGTCTCCTGTATTCTGGTGAATTTTTATGCACCAATTTGTGCCTTTTCTGCATCAATTTATGGTGGAAATGTAAAGGAAAACACAAAATTCAGAGGGACAAATGCATGTTCTAAATATTGAGGGGGAGCTAACGTTAAAAAGAGATATCAATAGGGGTAGTGGGTAAATCTATCGCTGTTTCCGTCGCAGAACTTTTGACACAAGCAAAATCGGAAGCGCTATCATAAAATTTCTTCTTACCATTTTTATTTCTATAAAGGTTATGGGAAGTGAAGTCCATAGTATGATCGGCTTGAGCAATCACCTCTAACTGTTGACTACATATCCCATTTGTGCTTTCGTAAGCTCAAACTTTTCGCGGCCATGGGAGTAAACCATTGCTACTGTGTGAAGAGGGGAGTCAATAATTCACGTTCTGTTTACAGGCCTTACAGACCTTTCCGCATAATTTTGAAGTCATCTTTTATTGCTGTTGAAGCCTTTATTGTATGAAAGCTTTACATGGGAGAGGGATCAGTCATGGTTGGGGGGGGACAATTCGATTCTTTACAAATATTGGGGGGGGACGTCCCACCCGTCCCCCCCAGTTCATACGCCAATGCACACATACATATATCACAAACTGCTTGTGAATGCCTTTTCTGCAATGCTAAAAGGATTTGTTCAAGTGACTTTGAGTGCTCTAGCTGAAAATGCATCGTTCTCTACCTGTCTACCTCTGTCCCTCTGCTGGATCTTTTTGTTCCCATTGTTGTTGAGAGACAGTGTTAATAATGCATGGCTAACAAGTGCCATGCATTCCACATGTAGAGCCATCAAACACAAGTGCTTCCATCGTCCCCTCAACTTGTGCATGAAGTAGGGATATACCCCAGAGACTCCAGAGCAGAGGCAGAGGCAAAGCACAAAATTTAACATAAATTACTGCTTTGCCTTGTTTGTGTTAAGAATTAAATGGACAAACAAAAATTTCTAATTACATAATGCAAAAAAGGATTTTAAAAAGTGAAGGTGATTTTCATTTTCAGGACGTCCTGGGATCCGGGTTCTCCTATCCTTAAAGTGGAATTGGGAGGGGGAAAATGTAGCAGGAAAGCCTATGCAAGGGTCATTATTCACACATTGTCTTTCAGATATACAATCATATAATGAAGCATCTTTTTATAACAAGATCTGTTAAATACCAACTGATTAAGTATATTTGTGACTTGAGATACATGTCTCACACTTGACCATTTCACAAGAGAGGTGAGAAATGTTACAAAATCACTTTCTTCTCAAAATTGATTCCAGAATCACATTTCTGAAGATCAAATCTAACATTCACCCAAATTTCAAAATTCAAATGTGTAAATATGTGAAATTTTGTTAAATATTGGGACTAGTTGGTCCGCCCAACAGATAAAAGATATTTTACACTGACCGTAATGTTGTCCCAAACAAAACTTTTGTGTTCAGAAATGTTCATCACTGGTATTGTTTTACAGATGGAGATCATACTTTGTCGATCTCTGTGATAACAAGTTTTAATAAAAACAGGTGCTCTAGTGTTATAAAATATTAATGTTTAATGACAGAAATTGCCTTCTTCAGTTGTTCAAAAGGCATTTCAAATGCTGGCGGAGTTGAAAATAATATGGATCATTATTTGGGATATAAAACAGTTGTTCAGCCTATTAAGAGATTGATTAGGTATCTATACTGCGCAGCCAACCATCATAAAAATGAAACAGCTAAAGACAAAGGCAGAACAGCTGCGCAGCTAATGTTTACCGTTGCCAAGTCAACTGGACAGCTGACTGCATTCATGATCAGAATGAAGGCTAAATTAAGGAATGGATTGGGAACGATTATTTTTATCATTTGATTTTTATGATGGATGGCTGCACAGTATAGCTGCCTAATCAATCTCCTAAATATAGGCTTAACTGTAGGTTCTGTTTTTGCTTACACATCATGTATGTAAACACCTTGAATCAATTCCACCAGAATTTGAAACGGTATGGCTTTGCTCCTCATGTCCCAACTGACATCCATGAGCCAAAAAATAAGCATTATCTTCAACTTTTGAAACATCAAATTTTGAAACATATATCCAAAGCATGTATTCGGTCACATTTGTGGATTCACAGTAAATATGGCTGCTTTAGTAGTTCCATAAGCATTTTTGTTACCAACAGATTTTAAGCTTCTGTGGTTGAAAAAGTCTGTGGCCTAAATTCAATCAATATCCTTAACCTGATACCGATCAGATTCTATGTATTGTCTGAATGACAATTCCAGCTTTTAAAAAGATGAAGAGAGTGAGCCTCACTACTAGTTGGACAGAGGGTTTCTCAGCCATAATGCTCTCAGCGTTATTGATCAGATGCTTGGTTTTTCCTGTGTTTCTCTTTTCAGTTTCTGTCATTCTCTACTGAAATAACAAGCATCCATCTGTGTCAATCCATGTCTGCAGTGCAGCTTGGGAAAATACCATGTTCATTTATATATTTGTACTGCTCAGGGGGCCGGTGGATGCCGGACAACAGGGAGAGAATTACTGAGGCAAAATAATTAGAGGTGTTAAGGAAGGGCGCCAGTATAGAAGACTACGCAAGGTTGGCAGTTGAGTGGGGATTACAATTTATATTGGATTTATCTCACATAGTTTGATATAAACTGTCCTTTTACTTTTCACATTCATCTTTTGTGCACTATTTCAGTTGTGGAGTGGCCTATGATTTTAGGTCTAAATGAGATACTATAAAGAGAAACGAAAAAGCTGAGAACTACTTTCTCTTAACAAAACTAAAACTCTTCAAAGTACTTCCACCTGTGGAAGACACATTATGTCAAAGTGCTGAATGTAATATAATTCTGCTTAAGGGCCCAAAAATTTAGCAGGAATTCTGTTTTGTTTTCTATTCTGCCAACTGCAGTGTTTTTCTATTAAATTTCAATAACCCATATGAGAAGTAGTGTTTTCTTCTTTTTTCCATGTATTACACCAATTAAGCACTTATTTTCAGCTTTCAGGCCTGTACTTCAGACATGTACCCAGTTCCTACCAGTAGCCTATAAAGTATGCCCAGGACTTACTACTCGATGTCCTTTCTTGACTTTCACACAGCATGGCACCATGGATTTGCACAGCAGGATCTCAATAACATAAATGCCACTATGAATTTCTGCTAATCGTACATGTTGTGCAAATTGAAGTTTTTTTTTTTTCTGACAGAAGGTTAGCTTATGTCTAACCACCAAGTGGATTTTTCAAGTACAAATTTTGGAGAGAGGTTGTTGTTGTTGCTTGCTAAAATGATTATTTAAAATTATTTAAAGACCCTGTGAAATCACATTACATAGCATTTAAAGTGTTCATTGTGATGCAAGATAAAGATGTGTTCTTTTTTTTTTTTTTCAAACTTATAGACCAAACAAATAAATAAATCCTGGTCCCCAAAAGACCTCCTGTGGTGAGCACTATCAAAACTTTGTTGTTTTCAGGATACAAAGTCTGTTAAATCTCAACTAGTAGGGGGAATTAAGCCTATAAACGTGTCAAACTGTTATGTGGTGGATAAAAGCAAGACACTCTTTGGGATGTATAGACCCCTGAAAGGCCTTTGAAAAAAAAAAAAACTAAATGACTGCCCAAAAAGCACTAAGGTTCCCAAAGGCGATATTCTTCTTAAATGCTGGATACTGTGGCTATTTTACCATTTAGATTTATGAACAGTAGACAAATATGAAGCACTGGGCCTCATTCAATATTTTAGTAAAACCATGTGTAGATTTATGCATAATCGGAAACAAACTAACAGATTCCACTGGATTGATCAATTTGAGGATTTTCTGTTATCATTATTATGTTTTATGCCATTTTTTGCTTTTATTGCAAAACAGCTTGGTAGCATTTTAAGCACAATTGCAGATGCTTGTGTACAATATCCATGTAGCGAATTTCACCCCAATTGGCCACATGGTGACGCAACACAAATTATTAAAAACTATTACTACTGTACCGTTTGTCTTAGAGACATGAAATCAATGTCAGTAGATGTGTCTTCTCTTGAACTAAAACTAATTCCATAGAATCCATAATGTTCACCATACTGTATTTTTGGCCATTTAGAATTTTTTTAAATAACTTTCAAATAGTGAAAAGACGTCCGCACATTCAGCCCAATTATGGCTCAGGTGCTACAAGAACAAAAATGGATTAATAAAGGAAGAACGTGGCACACTGAGTATATTGAAAATCTAGTTTAATTAGCTGAGCTTTCGGTCAATGCTCTGAAGAAGGTCATTTTGACCGAAAGCTCAGCTAATTAAACTAGATTTTCAATATACTTAGTGTGCCACGTTCTTCCTTTATTAAAATAACTTTTAAAAAACAACTCCCAGACATATCAACATTAAACTTTCATCAAAAAATATTGTGCGCTAAACAATGTGAAACAATACACTAAACAACGTGGTCGCAGTAAGCCAATAAAAATGAATGTGGTGTGAACTCTCTCAGCCAACGGGGGGTTGAGTGACGGAAGAACCAGCACGGTGAGACAGAGGTAGTGTTTAACAAAAAAGGTCTTTAATAATTGTAATGAGTGGGGGTAGGGGTAAGGGGAGCCAAAAACAACTAAAAAGTCTTCCCGGTCGGGGTATCAGTGCTCCGCTCCAGGTCTTCACACCCTCTTCTGGAGAGAAACGAAAAAAGAAGTGGGTTAAGGGGGGGACAGGGCGTGGTCAGCCCGATCCGGGTCCGGTTCCGGTTCCTTGCTCCGGCTGCCGGCTGGTGATCCTCCGTTTCAAGCGAGTTGGCCCACGGCCGCTTACAGTCTCTTCCCGGGGTAGAGTCGTCCGGCGTAGCTGCGACAGAAGCCCCAGCAACTCTCCCTTCCTTGGGTTGTGCTGGTCTATATAAGCCTGCCTGCTCGTTAGTACAAGCAGCTTCAGGTGGGCGCCGGCAGCCAATCCGGCAAGCAGCTTCAGGTGTGTGGCAGAGTGGAAAATTCCACCTACCTTCCCTCTGCTGCAGCCCTGTCCATGGTGCTGCCGGTTGTCGCCTCAGTTTGGTCTGCCGGGGGCTGTCCAGGGTCCTGAATGTCTCTAGGCAGGGGTTTGGTCTCGTGGGGAGCACCGATAAGGGATCGGGGCGCCACAGTGGGTATAGCTTATCACAAAAATGCGAATAACTCCAAAGACTTTTGACGTAAATTAATGAAACCTGGTAGCTGTATTGGTACTCCCATCAAGAGTTGTTAAGTTGCAGATAGAAGTACCCGATTTAGTACATATACTCTTTGGGATAAGTAAAATTATCTCAAAGGGGTTACCATGAATTCAGACCCATTTATGGCTTTTTTGAAAGGGAAAACCAACATAGCAAAATGGTTTATTTAATAAATTAAAATACAAAATGGCTGCAAGAAAAGCATCATGATTCCCAGAAGTACTAGCATATTTACGTGACTAGTAAGTGAAACGTAAATATTCATGCCCCTTACAGACTGTTTTATTAGCTATGATATCTTTATAAGAAAGCATTGATCAAAGTAAAGAAGATCTTGTCAAGATGATACAGATATATAGTTGAGGCCAAAAGTTTACATACACCTAGGCTAAAGATATTCAAACTCAGTTTTTCACAACTCTGCACATTTCATGTTACCATACATTTCTTTTGGCAAGTCAATTAGGGCATCTACTTTGTTCACATCAGAGGTCCTTTTAAAACAATTGATTAGAAACAGATTTATTTCAGCTTTAATTCACTATATCAGAATTCCAGTGGGTCAAAAGTTTACATGCACCAAGTTGACTGTCTCTTTAACCCTCTGGGTTTTTTACTATTTTTCAACACCAGGTGAGAATGGGAGGGCAAATGGCCTTTCTGTAATGAATTGGGTAGGACGACCGGCCAGCTAAGTAGGCTATTCACACCTGGCCGCATGCCTCCCCACCACTAAGACAAAGACTCAGTGAGCCATTTAGAAGACAGAAACAAAGACATCTTTTGATTTTCAGAACCTTTATTGAAGCAAACTATACGCATGGAAGATGAGATGAGACTGGTGTACTCTTGCAACGCATGCGTGGCCTCTTAGCTAGTGGTGAACTAGGCCGTGTTTCCTGATAAGCATCTCTGTAAATATGATAAAAACAAAATTGTTAGGAAATGTGACATCAAATCAAACTTTATTTATATAGCACATTTCCTTCAACAGGTGAAAATTAAATGTGCTTTACAAAAAAGGGGCAAACCACTAACTAATGAAAACAAAACTTAGGAAATGTGACATGGTTACATAATATACAAACAAAGAACCAAACAAACACAACCAGATGCAGAGAGGTAGCCTATAATTTTGAGAAGCAATGGTTAGAATGATAAATGATATGATAAAAAGTCACAACACTAACTTTTAGCAATGTATTTTATATTTCTCATTGGATTTGCTAAAATATGTTGTCATCTTTTGATACCCAAGACCTTGATGAACACATTTCAGTGACCAAAAGTCTTAGTCACAATTGTTCAGTGTGCTTTATTACAACATTCCTGTGCATGTTCAAAACTACTGTTTACAGTTTGTGTGTTTTTAGAGCAGTTTACAATCCACACATGATTATGACCTACTTACTGCTGCCATATTATTGTGGCTGAGTCTGTGCTGAAAACAAAGATATGAAACACTTTGGAATCACTGTATATAAAGTTGATGAAATGTACACAAATGTCAGAGCATCGCACAATCACCAGTGTGCCTCATTTTACCCTTAGACCCCAGAGGGTTAGCTAAGTCTCTTAGCTATTATTTTGAAATAAAGTAGATACCCTAATTGACTTACCACAGGAAATGTATGATAACAGGAAATGTGTGGTGTTGTGAAAAATTTGGTTTGAATGTCTTTAGCCTAGGTGTATGTAAACATTTGGCCTCAACTGTATCTGTTTCTGGCAAGAAAGTTGGTTTGTGGGAAATTATGCAAGCTCCAGAAAGAGCAAAACATCAGCAACCACATATTGGCTGCTGTCTAGCCACGTACGTTTTTCACAGTGCCATGTGTCAATCATTAGTCGACTGAATCAATAGTTGATAACAGACTAAATTCACTGTTGCAAACTATTTTCCAGGCCATGCAGCCTTTGGAAGCTCAAAAAGTCACTTGATAAGCTAATAAATATACTTTTGCAAATTAGCAAAATGTAATGTTGATTCAGCTGATAGCATTACAAACTATGAATTGGGGTAGCATCAACAATATAATTTACATTAACTGGTGTTTACTATTAACATGAATTGCTTGTCAGCACCAACTACTAGTGTGTTCATATCACTAGAAAGTGAGACAAACCTCCAACATCATGATGTTTTTTCTTTGCTATAATATATGAGAAAGTATAGTAGCAAAGATTGTGTGATGTAGATAAATCAGCTTTTCCATATTCTCACATGTGAGTTCCTTAATTAGAAATTACTTAGCATATAGTGTAAAGCACATGGTGCAATTGCATTTAGGCATATCCAAATCCACTTTTGCTTGTTAATTTGCTGATAATCTGAGCGCAAATTAAGGTGCAAGGATCAAATGGGCTGAATTTATGGCCAGATTTGCAACTGCTTTTCTGACCCAAAAGCAGTTGCTACAAAGTCACAATATCTACGTTGGATTAACTAAATGTTTGTAACGGGTCAAAATTGCTATTAGGATGTAGTTTGCGTGTGACTTTCTTCTTGATGCATAGTTAAATGTGTTAATGCATATGTATACCTGGAGCGAATGTGCTAAAATAGGGTGGAGATTATGTAAATTAGTTATTCCATCTAATTTACTAAACACACATTAATTGCGACTCCCGTCTTTACATGAGAATTCTTAGAACTCCTGAAACCAGGCAGTCATTTATCTGTGCTGATATAGTCTATAGCTCCCACAGGATGCAGGGGAAGGGTGTCAGGCCACACATCCTCAGCAGTCAAGGCAGTTTCCCTTGTGGGCTGCATGGGGTGGAGATTTAAAATGAATGCATACTCTGATGCATAACACACTGGAAAGGTGACAGGATGTAAAATATGTTTCCTACATTTTTCTAATAATCACTTTCATTTATTTTCAAATATAATATGAAATTATATTGGGATGGCAGGGCGGCATTTGGCATAAATAATACCTAGATATCACTTGCCCTTATTGAGAGAAGTGCTAACTATCGCATTGTACACTGCATGGCTTAAACAGTAGTGTAGTGTGGGAAAACTGCCACTGGCTCACAGCTGAGTTTAATGGAGAAGTGTGCACTTTAGCTGCAGTGCTTCCTGCTGGGACCCAGTAATGTACTGGTGACATGGAAGCACATTAGAATGGACGATTCCATAATAAGGGGGAAAGGTGAAAGGAAAATTGGTGAGGCCAGATTTTAGACCTTCCTTTCTGATGAACAGAGGGCTGAATCAAATGGAGAAACTACGAGACTGTGAGGAGCCGTTCTGCTCACTTCCTGATGCTGTATCAGTATCGCATTATTTCACACCAGGAACTTTTTTGTTGTTATTTACAGCCGCGTTTCCACCGCAGGAACTTTCCCCAGGAACTAGGAACCTTTTGAGGAACTTTATTTTACCCCCAAAAAAGTCCCTGCTCGGGGGGTAGTACTTTCGAAAAGTACAGGAACTTTTGGGGTGGGGCACAAGTGCTGAACATTTCTGATTGGTCGAGTACTCGCAGCATTTTATTTCAACCGCCATTTTAAAAAATCTGCAGCCGTAAATAACTTGAATTCAGACATTATGTTATGCGGCGCAGTAGCCTACTTTTGGTTATAGCCTGCCAACGTCTACAGATGAGAAATTAACATTGAGGATTATTCGTGTGCTGTTCTGTTCTTTTCTTGCTTTAGCATGAAGTCTGTTTTATAAAATATTAAGCATTCGTGCTGGGACAGCATATTACGTACCAAAACATCCAAACGTTTTAATTTGTTCGCTGAATATTTTCATCTGGATTTTCTTTGTTAGTCCGTCATAATTGACTCAAAACGCTTGACAGTTATGTGAGATATGCGGCAGTTATGCGTAATTTATGTTGGGGATACAGTAAAAGCAAACTGGAAAAAATCACCTTCTGCACTTTTTGTCAGGGTAAAATAACAAGTTAATTCTAGTAGTCGTCCCTTTTGCTTTTTCAAACTGCCACAATTTTACTCTGCGATTCTTCAATTTCACAAAAAGACCAGGAAGACTAGACATTCGGACTCTAATATTTATTGTGCATGGTTCGCATCTGGAGGGCACGATTCAAGTATTTAGCTGCTCCGCTAGCAGTAACTTTAAAAGATGAAAGCAAACGGTGGCTGTACCACTGCAATATTAATTTAAATTTTCACGCAAGTCTGAGTTTTCATTATATTTATTGTCATTTTGCGATTATATGGAAATGACAATGACAGTCAAATTAATCAATTCAACAGCAAATTGTTTACGACGTTTGCATGTTTTCTGCTATGTTGTTACCAGTTATTTGTGGAATGTGAATGCATTCTGTCGCCTCACATAATTTGTGGAATGTTCGCATTCACATAATTAATGTGTTTGAGAGGATATGAAACAGTTACAATCTGTATATTGGTCTGTTATATCCTGTTTGTTGCATAACAACGGTCGTACTACCAACGAGAGTTTTGCTTGACAACGGTAAAATAATATGCACAAACGGCCGCGGAAAAATATTTCAATTTCTGGTGATTAAGTCGATAAAAATCAATAAATAGCCCACTAAAGCAACCATATATAGTCATTATTGGTAACCCGTTGTATAAGTGGAATAAACCCCTCCGGGCTGTCCCGTTATTGGAAAATAACGTACTTCGATGGCAGTATGGAGTTACAGAAGAAATCATAGGACAGATGGACAGACGGCGACGTCAATTTTTCATACGTCAGCGGACTAATGTGCCTAATCGTCGCGGGCCTTAGACCGTTGTGGAAACGCAGACAACAGTGGGCTGAAGGATCCTTTTAGTTCCTTGAAAAGTAGTTCCTGGGACTAAAAGTTCCGGGTACTTTGGCTGGAAACGCGGCTTACTTCTTGCCTCCAACAACTAAATAAACATCTTTTGTTTATTAAGTACAGATTATATTTACATTTACAGCGAGAACAGTGAAAGTTATTCTCATTTAATGTCCTCTTTCTTTTGTTTGCAGCATTGTAGTCAAATACTGGAATGGGATAAACTATTGTTAACCAGTGTATGATGGGGTGTAGGGCAAGAGAGGCTTATTAAGTAAGGATTGGCTGTTATCTCCCAGCCTTGCAAAACAGCTTCTGTAGATAGGGAAATGGCTGTATGCGTGTTATAAAGCAGAGCTTGGGGCCTGAAAAGGATTAATATTCCCTAATAGAGTCAATCCCATTTTAATGGAGTCATTCAGTAGGATTGACAGAGCTTCTCTTTTGTTGTCATTGCTGGGGAATGAATGAGGGAGGTGTGCGAGCGGCTGAAACGAAACTATCAGCTGCATCTCAAATAAGATGCCTGTTTATGTTCTTTTGTCACAGTGTAGCTCCTCAGATTTTCCAGCTGACTGTTTTTTAATTGAGGAATGAAGGCAGCTTTCAGAATTTGTATTTAGTTTTCTATTTCACTGTTCTTTTAAGTTTACACAAAGAAAGTGCTGTGCACATTATGGACTGCTTTTATAAATCTCATATCATTTTCATGACATGCTGCAGCTGTCGTTGGATATGAGTGGTGTGGAGTCTGTTTTTGTGAAAAATTGCTGTCATTTACTGGGAGAAGTTTGGCATCTTGTGCAGAGCCCTTGGTATGAGGTGCATGATAATAATAATAATCATAATAATATCTACAAGCTGTGATATACACGCTCCAAGCACACACAGCCAATATTACACAACTTAATAAGTGGCCAGTCAGTGCCAAAATCACTCAGTGGCCATAGGGGGATACCCTGTATCATTATACCAAGTTTTATACCAAGTGACTTGAAAGAACTGAGGAAATATTGGGTAGCATTGCTTTGAAATACATCTTATGTCATTTCGGTGAGGCAAGATAGCCTATATTGTTTGTGGTACCGTAACTTGGCGTCATTTTTATATCAATACTTTTGAGTAACTTGGCATTTTTGTACGATGAAAACGTGTTTTTTATGAGATACCATACACTGTCCTGAGAGTTAGACTATCTGAGGGACATCAGAACTGCTTACCCTCTTTAAGTGTGGGATGGACTTCCTTATGCATTACATTTTAGGCATTTAGCTCTTGTCCAGAGTGACTTACAGAGATAAGACCAAATGAATACAAGACCATGACACATAATATTTTTTTTCTCTTCTCTTCTGTTCTCTTCTCTGAGTTCCATATCATTTCCACAATTTCATACATTGTTAAATAGGCTGGGATGCATATTTTCAAGAAGGAAAATTAAGCTATTCACTCCACAACTCATGATGGAAGAGGAAGCCTGTGGTCAATATTCTGGTTTAAGTGAGAATTACACCAGCAGGTCCTTTCTGGAGAGAAGCCCAGGAAAAAATACCAGATGATACCAGAGTTATGTAGGACAAAGTATGCCAACCCAGCAGTGGAACAGCTAGAGACTCTTAAAAAAACCACCAAATATGCTGGATATAACTGTAATACATTTCTTAGTATAAAACATAATTATGTTTGGGCATACAATGACTTTTGTAATCTGTTTGTAAATACATGTTCTAGGCTAGAAATGATTTGGTCTCTTATTTGACTAAGTGGTGTACTGAAAACAAAACCAAATGAAATGTGATGGTAATTTCCTCCTAAATTATTATTCATTGTTAAAGTTAAACCATTAACAACTGGACCCTGTGACTGGAGGAAACCTTTAACCTATCAATGTGGTGGATAAGTGAGAAGGCCAGAGTCAAATTTAATAGCCGAACCACTCTAATCTTTTCGGCCTATTAAACCTGGTATATCATAAAGAGCCTAGAGGAAAATGGCAGGTAGTGTAGAACCTAAGGGCATCAATAAAGCATGTGAGCTATTAAAAGTCAAGTCCTTCTGTTGCTTATGTTGTTTGCACTCTTTCTTCTGGTCAAATTGTTCTTGACGGCCTTTAAGTAAGATAAAATGCTGTTGCGAGCCATTAAACCACAGCATTAGGATGAATCGGACCTCAAAAGGCTTAATTTAAAGTACATAGGAATCTCTTTGACAGGCTATCAGTGCAAGAGGGCATCACAATGTCTCTGTACAGTTTTTATTCTGCAAAACAAAAAAGTTACAAGTTTTGTGGTGCTTGTGCCACTCAATATCAAATTATCTAATTTAGGAGATTTATGAAAATCAGTTTGGCCAATGCAATGCAAAACTAAATTTAATTCAATAATATTTTCTCTGCAGTATTAAAAAAAGTTTCACTGCAGTCTGTCCAGTAGTAACTGTGGACAATCGCCTGGTTTCAGTGCTTAACATTAATTATTCAAGCAAAATAGTTTATCCGGATTAAGCAGAAAGTCTGTGTTTGTACAGAGTGGCGTCTATATCTCTCAGAATGGGGAGGGCTGGGCACGGATGCAGCCTTTCCATGGAACATGGTCCTCTACCATCAGCAGCCTAGGGGTTTAATGGAGTTTAATTAGTTGTGGAAAAGGCCAAGCACTCCACTCCTCAGGGGTATGCCACTCTGTGCTGGAGAAAGGCCCGCCACCAGGGCTCCTTCGATAAAACTAATTACGTGGAATTATCCAAAAATCAATGGCAGGAACATAAAAAGTCTACTTTAAGCTGCCTGCTAAACTTGCAGCGGGTCACCCATTCCATTTTAGCTGCTGCAAATTGTACAAAAAGCCGATTGCTCCCACAAAAGCCAACAATAGGCAGAAGAAATTACAGCTTTTTTAGGGTGAATCTTTATCTTTAGCGATCACTCTAAGCTGGCTTGCCTATCCCTAGCACCAGGAACATTCATGAGTTAGTTATTTCTGTGAGTTCTCAGTTTTATGAATGTCACAGTAAAAAAAAGGTTGTCTCTGATGATTCCTCCATGCAGCCCAAGATATAAAATGGGGATCAAGTAAATGGCAGCTAGAAGACACCACCTGCCGCTCTGAGCTCTAATCATCTGGGAGTTCTCAGTGTAAATCCGCCCTTATCACTGCTCTTTTCCCGTGCCACTGCTCTGTGACAGGGTAATCTCTACATTTTGAGGTGGGATCTGCGTCTTTCCTGGAGCAAAAAAAAAGAAAAAAGTGAGACCATTTTTTCTCCCATTGGTCAACTAGTGACCGCAAGCTCCTTCCAACGTTCTCTGTGCCTGTGATTCACGTGAACTGTACATTAAGAGTGTCACAGCATCAAAACTGAGAAATGAAGAAGACCAGAACAGGCCATTTAATGAACAAAGCCTCTTTCACAGTAACTGCTTTGGGTGTCTAAGCCATCAGGCTAAGATAAGTGTACGAGAGCCGTAAGTAGATCCATTAGAATTCTCAGGCTGTGGACCCCAATGTGAAAAAACACCACTTATAACCAGTAGAGCCTGTTGTACTGCAGATAATCATTGACTAATGCCATACCCTCCCAGGAGTAGCACTCATTGCCTGTTAAAGCTGTTCATTATGGCTATTTCTTCTGATTACTTTTATATTCGTGACCTTCATCTTGTTTTCCTTTTTACTTGCATTGAGAGGGATGGACGTGAAAGCTAAAGATGATAATGAAAGCTTCAGTATTGCTAAAAACACTGGCTGTGCTTCATTTGTACCTGTAATAAGACACCTTAATCAAAAATATTCTTTTTCCATGCAGTTAGCATTATTTGTACATGTAGCATTTTCAGTTTTACTGGTGTCAAAATATTTCCAGAAGGAATATGCCTATAACACACAATATGGTTTCAGTAACTCCTCTAAGCTAGACCATAGCTTTCGCTGTAATCAAAAAAAGGCTTTGAGCAATTTGTATAGCTTGGCCAGGCAGAAGCAGACCTAACACTATCACCGTGGCAACAAAAAAATTAAGAAGGTCAGATGTTTTTCTTTCTTCCCAATTTATGTTATACTGAAATGTATGTTTGCATGTATACAATTATGCCTGCAATCATTACCGACATTACAGACAGGTGTTGGGCACGAGCTGTTTTTCCAAATGAGATGACCTTATACAATTTCACGTAAGACAGAATGTTTTGCATTAAACCTGTCATGTTTTCAGGATGCCATACGCACAATTCAAGCAATGCTGTTGCCATGGAATTTTTTTAAATGCATTGCTGTATCCTATTTATGATAACAAAGAAAAATGTGCGAAATCATTAAATTGATAAGAAAAGTAAGGCTTCTAGTGGCTAGTAGACAACTTAATCACACTGGTGCAGATGTGGAAGCTGTCTGTGCACATAATGCATTAAGACAGTGTATTGATGACTGAAATTAACCACAGTTGACTGTTTTCATATCCTTTGAGATTAATTAATTCTCTAAGTATTCAGTAGTGAAGAAATAGCATATGGTAAATGGACTGCATTTATATAGCGCTTTTATCCAAAGCGCTTTACAATTGATGCCTCTCATTCACACACACACACCAACGGTGAAAGGCTGCCATGCAAGGTACCAATCAGCTCGTTGGGAGCAATTAGGGGTTAGGTGTCTTGCTCAGGGACACTTCGACACACCCAGAGCGGGGGATCGAACCGGCAACCCTCCGACTGCCAGACAAACGCTCTACCTCCTGAGCTATGTCGCCCCTAGCATAACATTGAACAATTCCATTGTGTTCTAATTACACAACTATACATTAGTTTGGCTTTGTCCAAATTTAATTTAAATGTGTCAAATGTCAGATAATATGATGGAGTTGGGGGTTATATTGATGAACTTGGTTTAATAATATTTAATTTTATAACAAAGCCTTTCACATCTTACATTGATCATAATTAAAAAGGTAAATGGTGAGGGCAGACCACACAGCCCATCTAGCCATTTTGTCCTTTTGCCTATACAACATTAATTTGGAACACTAGTCTAGAAACACTTTTCATTTTGATACCTCTTCATTGTCCCACACAGTGACTCTCTATCTCCAATAATAAGTCTAGCGTAAATATAAATATTCCTAGTGTCAATGTAAAATTTATCTTGACATAATTTACACCTATGTCATTTTGATTGGATGAAGTAAAGAGATATGTAGTACTGATGGGACCAAGTAGGCTGGTGCTAAGAAATAATGTGAGTATGTTTGGGAAGGGTAATGAGTATGTGTGAGAAGAATGTGACTTGCCGCAGGGCATAGTTTGAATATGCATCCTGCGAGGTGGCAGCAATAGTGCTTCTATTCATTTGTTTATTTTTAATTAATGTTTGTATCAAGAATAAAATACTGCGTTTATCCATGATGTTTCATGACTGATACCATAATTAGCTAAGGGCACATTTTCCCTAAGCAGGTTGTACAATGAAACACCATCATACAAAATCAAAAAACAAAAAATGAATAACAGATTATCAAACATGAGGTGAGATTGTTAACTTACAACTGTGAAATGATTTCTATGCAATTTAAAAACAATTAAATCATGGAAACCTACAGTAGGGCAATGTACTGGGCTGCAAATTAATATCAGTCTTGGGGATCAGTGGTGGAAGACATTTCTTTATTCATGGTGTGATGATATATTTGCCAGTCCAGCCTCACAAAAGAGACATCTATCGTCAAGGGTGTTGCCTATTCAAATGAAGATTAGCAATTAAATAAATATTTAAATATGAATTATTAAATAACTACCAAAGCTGCTCCAGCTCTGTATATCTGTGGGTAGCAGTTTTCACAGAGCTTTGGTTTTAATAGTGATAGCTGACCAAATTTTCTGAACCTTCATGGCATGATGCAATCTCTTCTGCTTGTGAGTGTTACTGCTATTTGAGTCAAGGTTTTTTTTTTTTAACCCCAATTTTTTATTTTCCCACAAGTTGGAATGCTCAGTTTGTAGGCCCACCTCATAGCTGCAACAGCTTCCATACATTTCAGAGCACAGCAGAGCCAGGCATGGCTTCTCTTCAATCCTCAGGTACCCAGCTGTGGTACTCCCTCTCACCTATGACAGAGTCTGCTCCTACTGGCCTCGCCCCACTGTGCATTGAAATTAAAGGGCATGAGCATTCCTATACTTCCACTTAGAAACTATCACTGAGATGTTTTCAGCAACAATGCCTCTTTAAGTTTTGACCACAAAATACTGGTTGTCAGCTAGAAAAATGTTATAATACCAATGAGATCAGTTTCGATTTCTTATCTTCATTGTTGGCTGCCTGCTTTGTGATTGGCTGTTTTAATCTGAGCACATAATTAAATAATGATGCACTTAGAAAACACAAAATAATTATATAAATGTAGCTGTTTATAATAATAAAAATAATAACAATAATAATAATTTTTGTGGTAATTATTTTTATTATTATACTCAAACAAATTGTGTCGCTTCCAGGGGTGTCACCTGTGACACTCCTGACAGATGCAAAGATCTTTGATACATAAATACCTAAGTTGTCAGGTTTAAAACACTAATGCAATATAACATTTTTGAACTTCCTCTTCCTATTATTGGGCAAAGTTCAAGCACCTATATTTTGAAGTGACAAGCTTATTTAGCAACCCATGTTGTGTGATCAGCCTGCGTGAATCTTCTGTTGAAAATAATTATTTGTACTGCACCCAGATGCCATGCATGACACTTTCAGCGGCATGTTAATGTAGCGACACCTGTCAGCTCATCCCCCACATGCATTACATCTCCCAGCTTTAAACAAAACTCCCAACTGCTCCTGCTCTTCCTTTCTGGCAGTGCACACGCTCTGGAATGCACAAGTCCGAGAGCATTAAAGAAGACAAACTGTCATATCAAAGCTGCATGACTCCTCCTGCCACCGAGGGGCCCCATGTCAGTAGATAAGATTTTATCTCCCTGCCAATTTATTCAACATGAAATGGGAGACCAGAGGCCGAATGACTTTTCCACAGATCCCCATTATCAGCACATGCCGGTCACTTGCCCGGTAATCGGATCAGTCAAGATAAAGAGTACCATGTTGCTGTCTTTTCTATTTCCTGATGCCAGATACCACTCAGATCGTTCACTGTGACCATTCCTGTAGTCCCGCTACATCAGCCAAGAATTAAACTGTATTTCCTTTGTCAGCTGGCTACTTTTTTTTTTTTTTTTTTTTTACAAATGTGTAATTGTTTATAAATACATTTACATCATGAAATAATATGATTAAATTAATTTAGAACAATTATGACTTTAATGTGAAATGAAATGTAAGTCCATGAGAATTCACTAGCACTGTGTAACATTCTTACAGATGAACAAAGCACTCACTATATCAGAATTAAAACAATGTATTAGTGCACATTGTTAAAAAAGCTGAAAGCTCAAAATGACAAAAATTAACAGACCTGCTTGATGCTTTGATAGCATGCTTGCAACTTCATACTTGTTATTCTCTCAATGATATGGAAACCACTCCTTACATTATTTTTAGTGCTTTATCTGTAATATCCACTTGAAAAACAATGCCATCTTTGAGAAAGAGAATTATATTATCACATTTGAAATCGCTGAGCCGTTAGTGACAAAGATTCTGTGCATTTTTACAATTCAAAAGAGGATGCCAATGTCTACCCATGCTAGCTTATGAATATATATATATATATATATGTGTGTGTGTGTGTGTGTGTGTGTATGTATAGGTGTATTGCCTTTCTTTTCGTCTTTTTCTCTTTAATTACACCTGATGAGGTAGTACACAACCACGCTTCAGTGGCTGTGTGAAATACTTCCAGATAAAAACATAACCACTGCTATCTGTTGGGTGACTGCATGACAGCCAATCAACAGGATGACCTTGCAGCTTCCATGTGATTGATAAAAACACATCACATGATCACATAGAAGCTGTACGGCCTTGCTGCTGATTGGATGTTTTATCAACAGTAAAACTTTGGCAGTATTGTTTCTTGCACCATTTTCTTCAATGTTTTTCACTGCTCACAGGAAGGACCTCCCCCCCAGATGTAATGCTTGTGAAGCATTAAAAGCAATCTTTTCTTTAGGCCTCCTCTTCAGGTCTTATCACCTTTTCCTAACATCTGTTGATGTGCGTCAGGCAACACCTACAGTCTGATACTCTGCATTATTTAGTTCCAAATATGAGTTTTAGCATTCAAAGCATTGAATGCTAATTCCTTGCATTAAGGTTTGGGAAATATTTCTGTACCCTACCTGGTTTCTGAGTTCCTGGTCTGAAAACTTCACTGCTCTCTTTCTTCCAGCCATTGTCTGGGCACAATTCTGTGCATAGGCTTGGTCCAAAGATGTCATTTATAAATTTGCTTTGTCACTAATTGTGATAAGTGCTAATTGTGCGTGGATGTCTTTGTGATTACTTAATTTATGTAATTTATTAGTGAATCAGACATTAAGCCACACAACATTCACAATCAAAGCACAAAAAATGACTACCAACTATTCATTCTTAGTGACATCACCACTGATTTTTTCATAATCAGGAACTTGACAGGGCGAAAGTGTTTTAAGGTTTATACTGTTTGGTTGGGCAGTTGGTCCATAATATTGCGGTTTGTAACTGAAATTCTACGGTAATTAAGTGGAAATGTAAAATATTGCATATTTAATATTTCAGTTTTTTCAGCCAGATTACAGAATGCTAAAACATATTAAAGCTCTAAATATAATGCAAACAAAAAAGACGACAGAAGAAATATGCTCTTCTGTTCCCCTCGAATGACAGACTGACATTCTACAGTCCAGTGATCTGCAGTGTTAACACGGAAGATAGCTGAAGGCCTTTTTCCACCATTATGTCTGAATGGATTTATCTTCTCCCCAGGCAAAAATACTGATTAACGAAGGGGTAATAGTTTACACAAAAATCACACAGCAGTTAAGACCTGAAAATATGGAAATCTTTAAACTGGAGTCGTTTTCCATAAAGGTACCAAAGTTTTGTTACAACAAAGATATACTGCTTACAATAAAGATGAAACTCTTTAAAGATCACGTACTGTAAGTCTGCTGTAGTTGATGACTACCTCCAGCATTTGGACAAGAGGTTTCATCAAGGTACTTGGGTCTTTAACTGACTGACTTCATTGTGATTCTGGCTGTGTGCACGGTAATGGACACATTCTGAAATCTGCAGCAGTCCAACATCAGAGCCTGTTATTTATGTACTTTTATTTGTTATTTAGTGTCTAAAATGTATCTGATTTGTTTCTTCAGCAATGGAGGTGCTGAAGAAACAAAGAATACAGAAAAAGTGTATATTTCTGCTGCTGAAGGTTATGCCAACCCCTTGTCCTAGGACAAGACTGATTGATTACCTTACATTGCCTGTGTCTTTATCTCAGCAAGGTAATCACATCTCACATTGAACTGAGGATAATCACTGATTCTCTTATTAGGATGTTAGTAAAAAGGTAAGAATAGTTAAGAATAGGGCATTAGCATAGGTTAGCTTGGAACTTGTGATCCATTTCATAACAACATCTATTCTCTGACAATCACACCACATGTGCTGATGTTCTCAACATGGGTGTGGGTAGGGGGTGTAGTTGCCACTTAAGGTATTATGTCCACAGTCTCACAGTCTCCAACTGCCTGCATTTCCCAAACTGTCCCGAAGTCTAAGGGGAATCAGGCCTATCACACACAGAATATCACGCTGTGAATTTCTACGTTTCTGCCCGGAGCTCTAGCAACAGCTGGGCCTTCATGGTCAGTGAGTGTGGACACGTTTCTACCCCAATTTGCATCAAGACGCCCTCAACCGAAGGAGGCAGAGAGAAAAAATGCATGGCGATTGCACAGGACATTTCCATAATCAAGGCCATTTGTGTGATCATTACCAAATCCCATTAGGAAAGCATAGCACTGATGCAAGCTAAAATGATCAGACCAGGGGGCTGTGGGCACCCAGGTTGCTTCTGCAGTTATTGCTCCACACAGCATCTCTAATGTTCTTCTCAGCTGATCTGTCTCCTGTGTTTGGTTTCCTTCTATTGCCTGGGAGCAAACAATTACAGTACCTATTGAACTGCATTAACGTGAAATAATGCGCCCAATGCAATTACAAATTCTAATAACCTGGCCCATTTAAATAGAGGAGGGGAAAGAGACTGCCGCAAGAAACGGTATAATTGTTTCAAGTTGCTCTGAGATTTATACGGCTTTGATGAAAATGTCCTGCTTGCTCATAATTGGCCCATTTGTAAATGACATTTCAAATTCCAATGGAGGGTCATCTATTTACTGGGAGCACATATGTATTTGTTTTTTGGGGCACAGAAAGCACACTCTACTCTATATGGTCATTCAAAAAAAATACATGCTTTCTTGTTTTCAATCCAAGTGCCTGTTTTATCAGCATATATAGCATTCTATATAGTCAAACAGTGGCTAAGTAATAGCTTATAACTATATATATATATTTATACAGTTGCAATCAAAATTATTCAACCCCTGTGGTAACTGTAAATATTTTAAATGCTTTTTGGGAGATTTGAAACTAAAACAACAACATGTATGTCACTTGTGTGTTCTGTTAAAATTCAAAATAAAAATGTATTTTTTAAGATTTCCGAGTAGCATGCACATTTTGCATTTCAGCCTTATCATAAATATTCAACCCCCATTCGATATCACCATTTTAAAAATATTTGCTGGTCTGTAGAGTGACTAGATTTTCTGGAAACACACTTAAGCCCTTAGGAAATCCATAACGATACTGTTTGCTTCACCTGTGATAAACATAAATCCCACCAATGCACTTCTTCACATCAATTTGAAGCTGGCTAGCAAACATGCCAAAGACAAAGGAGCGCTCTCAAAAGTTAAGAGAAGAAATTATTTCATTGCATAAAAAATATCTCCAAGATATTCAAAGTTCAAGTTCAAAGAGACACAATTGGCAGCATCATAAGGAAGTTTAAAAGTCATGGAATAGCAGTAAACCTACCTGGACGTGGAAGGAAGAGTAAAGTTACATCAACTGGTATCAGGCACATCATAAGAACTGCTGAGAAAACACCTCATATTACTGCCAAAGGCTTACAGGATGACCTTTTGAAAGCTGGAACAAAAGTATCAGTACAGACGATAAGAAGGATATTGAACAAGCAAGGCCTTCATGGCCAGACACCTCGCTGCTCTTCACTCTTAACCAGTAAGCATATGAAAAATCGACTTGAATATGCAAGACGTCATTTGGATAAGTCTATGGAGTTTTGGGAGAATATTTTATGGAGTGATGAGACAAAACTGGAATTGTTCAGACCCATGGATAAGCGGTATGTCTGGCGCAAGAAAGGTGCAGCTTATGACAAGAAGAACCATCCCCACAGTCAAGTATGGAGGTGGGTCAGTCCTTCTGTGGGGGTATTTTGCTGCTTCTGGTACTGGCAATCTTCAGCGTGTGACTGGTACCATGGATTCCTTGAAATACTAGGCCATTCTGGAGAAGAATGTGATGCCCTCAGTGCATAAGCTGAAGCTTGGTGATCATTGGACTTTCCAGCAAGACAATGATCCCAAGCATACATCCAAGTCAACCAGCTTGGTTCAGGGAATGATCTTGGAATGTCCTTCACAGGCCTTCTCAGTCCCTAGATTTAAATCCCATTGAAAATCTTTGGTGGGATTTGAAGAAAGCAGAGCATCACAAAAACCAAAGAATACCGGTGAACTTGAAGCATTTGCACAGGAAGAATGGGCCAAGATTCCAAAAGAGAGGTGTCAGAGGCTTGTGAGCACTTACAGGAAGCGTTTATTGGAAGTTATAAAAGCTGAAGGATGTTCCACAAAGTACTGATTTTGGGGGTTCAATAATTTGGTCATTGATACATTGATTTTTTTGGAGAGAATTTCATTTTTTCCTTATAACAAATAGTAAACTCAACTGTATGTTTTCAAAATCACTTGAACATGTTCTAATAAACATGTATTTCTGTTTACAAAGGCCTTAGTTGATACATTGTCATGAAAATTTATTCATACCACAAAGACTTATGGGTTAGAGGGGTTGAATAATTTTGATTGCAACTGTATGTGTATATATATATATATATATATATATATATATATATATATATATATATACATACTCACCGGCCACTTTATTAGGTACACCTGTTTAACTGCAAACGGCATCCGTTAGCGCAAATATCTAAACAGCCGATCATGTAACAGCAACTCAATGCATTTAGGCATGTAGACATGGTCAAGACGATCTGCTGAAGTTCAAACCAAGCATCAGAATGGGGAAGAAAGGTGATCTAAGTGACTTTGAACGTGACATGGTTGTTGGTGCCAGACGGACTGGTTTGAGTATTTCAGAAACTGCTCATCTACTGGGATTTTCACGCACAACCATCTCTAGGGTTTACAGGGAATGGTCAGAAAAAGAGAAAATATCCAGTGAGCGGCAGTTCTCTGGGCGAAAATGCCTTGTTGATGGCAGAGGTCAGAGGAGAAATGCCAGACTGGTTCGAGCTGATAGAAAGGCAACAGCAACTCAAATAACCACTCGTTACAACTGAGGTATGTAGAAGAGCATCTCTGACCGCACAACATGTCGAACCTTGAAGCAGATGGGCTACAGCAGCAGAAAAAACCAGTGAATTTAATGAATTACATTTATGAATAAAAGATTTTTACAATTTGCTGCTCTGTAAATATATGTTTGATAAAGGTCAAATGCAGAGGTGGCCAACCTTGGTCCTGGAGAGCTGCAGTGTCTGCTGCTTTTCATTATTATTTAATTGACAGGTTTTAAAACAAATCTAAATCTTCATATTAGCCCTGTTGATTTATTTAGGGTATCAGTTTAATTAAACTGAATTTTGCAGAACAACCAACGTAAACAAGCCACTGTTCTGTGCTAAGGCCAGTTTACAGTCCTGTGAGTGTCACTCGACTGAGATTGCGGAATGTTCATGAACGTTCTATTGTCACTGGTCACTGACTGTGGTTGTTGTCATGAGCAAAAAGTATAAACGCACTCCAGTGACATTACAGTGGCAGCTGACACTCAGAGAAAAAGGGAGGTAGAAGCAGATTGAATACGTCATATGCCTGTTGCTCCCAACAACAGAAAGCAAACATGGAGGACATATTTCAGGGATGCAGCCTAAATTTCCTCCAAGGTGGCACTCATTGGAGGAGTACAGTTGTCTAATTAGAGAAATTCTCAAGGTTCAAAGGTGTGGCGTATTTCACTTGCTAGAGCCGTTCCTGACATACAGCGACGCGAGCAAGAAAAAGTGATTAACAGGCATTAGTTTCAATCAGACTATCCTGACCTGCTGCGAGCGACAGCGAACTGAGCAGCGATGTGGTTCACCCCTCAAATATTCGTTCGCTGTGTCTCTAGTTGAGTGAGTTTTCATGGCCGTGTCCCGCCCCAAACACTTTTTATTGGTTGAGATCCGCAAACCAACTGAGACTATTATAGCATGAGTATTTAGCCCATAGTATATATGTCTATGATTTGGCTTGCTCCCTAAACAATCTTACTACTAGTTAGCAATCATGCTATGAATGGGCTTGATCACTGTTTTATAGGCATTGTGCATAACATTGCTATATGTAGTCTTGCATAGCGATTTTGAGACATCATAGCAGCAACATGCTACAATGCTGTAGACATAGGATGTTATTTGCATTACGTATGTAGTTGCTAGCTACCATTTATTTGAAATGAGAAGCATTAGCTACTCACTCATCATGGAGTGCAAATGGAAAATGTCCAAAAAATAGCGTTGTTTGCCCGAGGAGTTGTTTACACCCCTAGTTAATTTGACTGGTTCGGGCTAGTCTCACTACAACAGGTGACACTACATATCAGGACAGTTTCACGCGCGATATTGTCTCCAGTTCGCTCGCTGGCTGTCAGGAACCGGTGTTACACCAAAACTCAGTTACTCAGTTTTACTACCCCTCCACCTCCCTCCCACCCCCATTGGCAAAATGCGTGATAAACTTCCAATAATGGTGGTGGAGAGAGCTGTCTAACACATTGTTCCAAAATCTCCCATGGGTGTTCATTTGGGTTGAGATCTGGTGACTGTGAAAGCCATAGAATATGATTTTCATACTCATCAAACCATTCAGCGACCCCTAGTGCCCTGTGGATGGGAGCATTCTCATCCTGGAACAGACCACTCCCATCAGGATAAAAATGTTTCATCATAGGATAAAGGTGATCCCTTGGAATAACCTTGTATTGATTTGCAGTGACCCTTCCCTCTTAGGGGACAAGTGGACCCAAATCATTTCAGGAAAATGCCCGCCCCCACAACATAACAGAGCCAGCGGACCCCCCTCATTGTAGGGGTCAAGTATTCATGCCTGTACCGGTCTCTTGGTGTATGCCACACATGCACTCGCTCACTTGTTGAGAATATAGTGGATGACTTATCTGACCATATCACTTTTTTCCACATCTTTGTAGACCAGTGCCTATGGTTTTAGCAGCACTGAACACTCACATGTACACTTGTCATTGTAATGAGAGGTTTATGCACTGCAACCGTACTGTAATATCCCTCTCTATCTAGTTGTCAACAGACTGTTCTTGCTGGCACAGACTGATCATGCTGTCATTCTCAGTCACCAGAGGAAGAGTTGCTCTTCTGTTTCTCCTTACGTAGCACACTAATGCACGAGCATCATGGTCATTGAATGTGCACTTTTGACCACAATTTCTGACCCTATTTACTTTTACTTTCCCATAGATCTAAATGCAGATGTCACTTTAGTTGCTGTTCCTATTGAAACACTAGCCAGATGAGTAGTCATTGTGACTGAAGCTCCTGCCATCTGTGCCCCAATCATGAACCCTCTGTCAAAGCCCTCTTGCCAGCTTCATCCAAAATCAAGGTATACTGGGCCTGTTCAGCATTTTTATACATGCCACAGAGCATGATAAGGATGTTAATGACTTAAATGTATCATGCAGTACACCTATATTGAAGCATCTGCTTTCTTTAAGTTTCTCCACTCATTTATTCAAGTTTTTCCTTTAATTCTTCACCAGTCTGTATATTTCCCAGCCCTACTTCAGTGATATTCACTAATTTTATTGAAACAGAGTAAGATTTTTATTATTATCATATTTCCTAGGCCACTGAATTATTTATTAGTGTGCACAGTCACATGGTATAATACAAAACGGTAACTTTTTTGCACACAGTTGCATTACAGTGTCTTCTCACTACATTTTACCAACCAAACAACCAGGAATCCCTGTCTATGTCTCACATTACACTGTACATCCTGCTGTTCCTGAAAATATAGCTGTCCTGTACACATCCAGGCTGTTTGGCAACTACAGTCATAATAATGTTATTGCAAATGACCTGGGAATTTACTAAATAGGCATGCTTTCTATTTTTGAAAATGTTTTTTGTCCTCTGGTGGTACTAGTGCAATATGCGTGTAATCAATAGCACCGAGAACAATCGGGAAGCCAGAAACATAAAAACATTTCTTGCTTTGTATCCTCAATTTCCTGTCTGGTTTGGGGAAATTGTGTTCCCACCCTGCAAACACTGGCATGGTCCTGCTGATGGATGGTTGGGATATTCCAGAGGCAAAGGCAATAGGTGTCTGGACAGAGCCAGACACAAGAACCTGAAGTGTTGACAGCAGTTTAACAATGGCAAATATTGTGTGGGATCTTTGAGTGGCAGGCACTGAATGATATTCTCATACATAATATCCACTTAATTTAGCTCCTTCTAAGTAAAATGACAAGTTGCATCTAAAATTTTTAGTTGGCTCAATTAATGTTCTGTAAATTGCTTATTTTGAGTTCTGGTGACAACCCTATAATATTGGTTCCATTAGAAATAAAAATCAGTTAAATATTTGATATTTGCCAAATACAGTTAACCCCTTTGCGCACATGCCAAATCTGGCCAAGCCTTGCCTATTTAGGGGTACCCTATTTGAAGCTTTATAACTCCAGATGTGAGCATCACAGAGACTTGAAAAATGGATTAAATGAAGCAAGACAGTTGTACCATTTAGAATAGTTTATATTCATAATTTAGGAAGAAATACAGTGCCAAACTATACATGTCCTGGTCCTATACCACAAGTTCATAAAATCTAAGGGTGGATATGTAGAACTACTAAAGATCTATGAAGAAAAAACTAAGCAGTTAACCCAGCATTTCCAAATCTATCCAAAATTTCTAAATTATGCATTGCTGTGAATCACAACATACTCACGTATTTCACTACAAATCAACTGGTTTGACTCAAGAAACTCACTGTTTCATCATTTTCAAGTGGGAATTACAAGTTTTCCATCAGTACATTGGTCTAAAATATCTAGGGGTCCAGAAACATATCCAAAATCTCTCCAAAAATGAATAAAATGCTTTTTGTCCATTATAAAGCATATAAATGAGCCCCTTATGAAGGTTTAAGATGAAACATTGATATCAGATCAAAAAATAATTCAAAGACATTGTCACACAATGTGGTACAGTACCTAAATGTGTAATAATTAACTCTCGTATGTATTTCTGTACTCTACTGTATGTAATGTTTTCTTGTATGGGGATGGGGCGACATAAAAACAATACTCAACCGTCCACCACGTTTTGGCAGTGGTCCAACTATCACGTCATAACTGGTGCATGCAACACAAAAACTACTAAGCTACCAATGAATGCTTACATTACAGAGTGAAATATGTTCATGATAAAACACCACTAACCTATTTAGATGAGATAACAGATATAACCGAAATATTTTGAGCAGTAATACTTACATAGCGATGATGAAATGTTATCTGTGTTCAGTAGACAGAGACAGCAAATCAATGTTGTAGTTCTCCCCTCTTCTGTCTTACTCCAGAAAATGATGTCAGCTAGGTCTATCAGCAAACATATGGTTTACATGCTTAGCTATGGTCAGAAGTCCTCAATAATCATAATATTTTCTAAGAAACTACACAAATCATTGGTAACGTTTCGTCGGGTGCATTTTCTTTTACTGCTACCACAGAGTGAATGCGATGATGAGCAAACTTTACCTCCGTGAAGCTGGCACCCCATGTGATCAGAACATGAATACAAATATTGCCATTCGTTTGTGCTGCGTTTGTGACTATTTGTGCCAGTACGGTTATATATATATTTCACATTATATTTTATGAACGGTGACGTCACTTTCCACCCCAAGTAACTCCAAATTGCTCCAAAGTTGTCTCGGTCGTTTGTTCTACGTTTGTGCTCATTTGTGCCGTTGAAAGAAACAAATGTGCTATTTTTATTCTTCAGATATTAAACATTACTTTTTTCACGAGTGATGTCATTTTCCACCCCATCATTGTCCAAATCACTCCAAAGTAGTCTAGTTCGTTTGTGCTGCGTTTGTGCTAGTTTGTGCTGTATTTGTTTTGTTCAATGCCGTTGTGTTTATTTAGATATGAAGCGTTTTATTATTAGCCATGACGTCATCTTCCACCCCAGCAAGCTCCGAATCGGCCCAAAGTGGCGTCATTTGTTTGTGCTGATTTGTGCCGTAAAAATCATAATTTGTGACGATATGGTTTTTGATATATTTCACATTATATTTTATGAGCTGTGACGTCACTTTCCACCCCAAGTAACTCCAAATTGCTCCAAAGTTGTCTCGGTCGTTTGTTCTACGTTTGTGCTCATTTGTGCCGTTGAAAGAAACAAATGTGCTATTTTAATTTTTTAGATATTAAACATTACTTTTTTCATGAGTGACGTAATTTTCCACCCCATAATTGTCCAAAGTAGTCTCGTTTGTTTGTGCTGGTTTGTGCTGTATTTGTTTTGTTAAGTGCCGTTATGTTTATTTAGATATGAAGCTTTTATTATTAGCCATAACGTCATCTTCCATCCCAACAAGCTCCAAATCGGCCCAAAGTGGTGTGACATTTCCTGATTTTATATTCACAAAATTCATAAATAACAAATGTTAGCATTTGGTGCGTGCCACAGTTTTATGCCACAAACATATGCATACAGATACTGACTTTCTAATGCAAAGGAGGACTGCGGAAAACCTACCTTAAGTTGTCAGGAGGCGGCGCAGCAATGCACTCCTTTCTGCTATCTGTTCTGTTACAACATCACTGTCCAGGCCCATCAAGATTTTCCTCACAGTTGTCATCAGCATAAAGGCCTCCAGATGGTCCCGAGACATGGTGCTTCGCCGTCTATTCTTCATGAACTTCATTGTCGAAAAGCTCCTCTCACAGGCCACGTGAGTGACTGACAGAGTGAGGAGAAATTTGTATGCCAGAGGAAAAATTTGTATGCCAGACCAAGGACACTGTATGCATCTGTCAACAAGTTGTATCGGTTTAGAATGGTGAAAACAACAGATTACAGTTTTTGCAGGAAGCACATGTTTTGATCCCTGGTTCTTCATCATGTGGTTTTCCATCTTCATCAGGTTCCTCATCTCTGAGATCATGGCCTTGTAAAGGTGGCATCTTCAGTGTCTCAGCTGTGGCTCTGTCACCAAACTTGATTAAATACCTGCTGAGACTTTCCAAGGCTGTTTTCTAGATGCCCTTCTCCCTTATGTCAGCAAAGTACCTTGGATCCAGGTATGCAAAATCTGTGCAGACTGTTTCATTTGATTCAGACTGAGACCTGATGTCTTCTGCCAATCTGTCTAGAATTACGCTGTGGACTTTTACCTCGTACTCAGAGACAGGGTCTGATGGGCTCTCATCCAATGCCAATTCACCTTCCATAGCTTTTTTCGTTCTCACCCTCCTTTCTGGCAGGCCACCCTGGACCTCAACCTCACAGTCAGTGTGGCTCTGCAGCTTCTCATTTGCCCACACCGCAAACTGGTCTGCTGCCTTCTGAACACCTTTGAAGTCCCTGGCACACTTCCTTAGGCTTTCTTGAGTCCCCTTAACCAGCCATTGAACTGTGAGAATGTCCATGCCCTTTGTATTTGGAAAGGGGTGACGTGTGCTCAAATATCCTGAAACACCTGGGCAGAGAGGATGGTCTCATATTTGAGAAGTGACTCTCTGAAGGCTTCAGCTTTGACTTGAGAAGTGGGCTTGAGAGTGGCATCTTCTCCCATGCTTGATAATGTGACAATCAGGTAAACTAATAGCCCACTTTGTGGATTGCCAAATGCACCGAACACAATCCCGAGGGCATCGTCTTTGGCCCACCATCGCGTTTCCCCTATTGGAGATAGTCGCCGATGGCGTGGGTCTTTACTAAATTTCTCCCAGGTGCTCATCCGCTTGTATGATTCCCGTATGAACACTGCAATGTCATTCAACACAGAAAAAAGTGTCGCACTTTGCATGACGACCCGTGTAGAGTCTGCCAACACCAGATTAAGGATGTGTGCATAACACCAGATGTGCACCTGATTTGACTTCTCTGATAACAATGAGGAGAAGCCCTGGTATTTGCCCTGCATGTTTGCAGCTCCGTCAGTGGCATTGGCAATACATTTAGTCATGTCTATTTTGACATCTTCCAGAACCTGTGCCAGTAACTTCACAAATGCCTCCCCTGTTGTTTTATCACAGTCAACGACAGCAATGAGCCTCTGATGGACAACATCAGTGACATACCTGAGGATTACTGAGCATTGCTCCTTAGAAGTGAGATCTTGTATTGTGTCAAGCCGTACCGAAAACACCCCAGCTTCCCTGACTTCCTTTGCAATACTCTCCTTGATCAATCGACTGATGGTTTCAATAACTGCATGGACTGTAGTTTTTGACAGCAGGGTAACAAGGGACCCTCTTCCTCCTCTACCCCCAGAGTCATGTAGCCTCTGGCTTTTTTTAACGTAGTCACTCACATGTTCTTGCAGACACACATCATACTTGCTAAGAAGTAATATAAGTTCCAAGAAGTTACCATGATCAGTGGTCTCATTATCCAACTCAAATGCTGTCTCAGACCGGTGAGCCCTATAGCTAAGACCCTGCTTACCAATGACTTTAATAATGATCACACACTCTAGCACCTGACGCCTTCTTCGGACTTGCTCTTGGTGTGCTGACATTTGCTTAGAGCTCAGTAAGCTTTCAATATCTGCTTTACTGGCTCCTAAGAAATATGCATTAGTGCTTCCTCTGTGCGGGGCACTTCGTTCATGTTCCTCAATTCTCAGACACACGTGAGACCAGGTATTCATGCCACCCTTAACAAACGCACTGGTGTATGAGGATTTAGAAAAAGTCAAACATACAGAACAGTATAATGAGTGGGACTCTTTACAGTAGGTCAACCACTTGCAATTTGACCCGTCCTTGCGGTGAAATGTTTTGTGGTCATTGACAGATTTTGGCACAACTTGTTTTGGATGGAAATTAAAAAAACAGTCCAGCTCTTTTGAATGAGGTCATGCGAAAAAATTAAAATCTGTCATCCTCATCATTGCCTTCTGAGGCCTTGTCTCCCTCTCTTCTCTCTCCCACAACTGTTTTCTTGGCCTCTGTATCAAACCTTGCCCTTTCTGACTCTGCATCTGAATTTTCCAAATGACCAGTAATTAGTTGTATTCAATCAGTAAGACCACATAAGAGCGCAAAACATATCTATGCTTCAATTACTTTTAAACTCTATTGTTCAGTGGCACTGGCTGGTCGTCACACACACCTGTCTCCATAGAGGTCCCTGCAAAGACTTCCTCAAAACTTCCCCTGTCTGACTCAGGTTCATCTGTTTGTTAAAAATGCATAAAACAGACATCATTTGGACTGTCTGACATGAGCATCAAATACTGTTGTATTCATTAAATTCATCAAATTCATTCACAACCTTGACACAGGCAAATACATATGTGGTGTATTATGCAACATACTTGCCATTCATTCTATTTCTTGTAATGCAACAATAAATAACTTGAATGAAGTAGTCCAACCTGATCATATGAATGATGTATTGTGCTCTAATTTACTTCACAGTCACACAATAACATTTAATAGTGCACCTCTAATTGGATCTGTGCTGGTTCCTGCTCCCTCCTCCTCCATCCTTTCCCTTTCTAGTTCAGAGCCATGTTCACCTTTGTTTAGATTGTAGAGTAAGTATTTAACAAATCATTTTTATTGCTGGGCTGGCTATCAAATATTATATGCCTTATAGGCTATAATGCGAAAAAGAATTGATGAGTAGTCTATAAGAAAATTATCAAATTTACATGTTTATTTTACCCATTTACAGTCGAAGTTGATGACCATTTTTTTAAAACACTAGAGAAATTTAGTGTAAACTTCGCCACTGTCCTCATCATCACCTGCAGACTGCTTAAATAAATCCGTTATTTTAGCACACTTTGCGGCATCAGCCAGCAAAGCCTTTTTCTTTTTTGGCGCACCTTCTCTGCACCGCCGGCCGTGGGTTTTCCCTTTCTATCCAATGTATACATGTTTCGGCAACGTGTGCTCGATACTTTTAACGAGTGCTAAGCAGCTATGCAACAGTTACAGCTGATGACTCGGGTTTAGCTCGATGTAAACAGCTAACAAGCTAGTTAGTTGAAAAACAGTAGTGTACGTACCAAAGAACCATTTAAGGGTATTCTGCATTGACTGGTCTTTATGGAAAACAGAGAAATAGCAATCTAGCTAGCGACTTAACAGTATGCCTCTAAAAACACTGTTAGCAGTTAATGTTGTCTTATGAAATAGAGACGTAAATAGAACGTTCATAAATCGTGGCATACCTGTATCTGTATATACGCTATATAATGTCGGGGTTGGGAAAAAAAAGACCGGCCCTCACAATACCGGCTCACCGGGAAAATTCTCGAACTTCCCAATGGCCAGTCCGCGCCTGGACAGAATTCAAAAACAACTTCACACGTCAGCACAATAAAGCCTGATTACATCATCACAAATGCTCCAGGCCCACAAACCATACGTCTTCCCTTTGGACATTTAGCTACACCAGCCAATGAAAACATCACATATACATGCAAAATGGGCATATATATTTTTAATAACTGAAATAATTTGTAAGTACTTTGTTGGTGACACAGTGGTAATGCGCTTGCCTATAAGAATCTTTGTGGCATAAGATCGAATCCCGCCTAAGGCTCAGGAAAATCTTTAATTCTTTACTAATTTTTATTTGCTAATGGATAATTATATTTTACTTCAAAACTATTGCTTTTGCAATTGGGGAACTCATTTATACTCCTGAAATCCATTCTCTATCATTTCACATGCAAATTACAGATGAGTATTGTTCATCTCCCAGTATTGTTCATCTCCCAGTAAGCACAAGACCGAATACAGACAGTATCTAAACATCTGAAGGAATGGAAATCTTTCACTGAACTTATAGACTGTATTGTGACATACCATCGAGATGTTCGGTTAAGTTTTCTAGCCGGCTAGGATATAGCCAGGCCATACAGAAGTAAATCCTGAGCTGAATTAGAGTTGAATTGAGCAAACCTACATTCATATGTGAATTACTATTATCACTTACTCATAACAAACACAGCGCAAAAAGACATCTGATGAAAAACATGTTTTCAATGTACAAAGATTCCAAAGTTAAATATAAGCCCTATTCGCACAGGAATAGTATTACCTGGGGACCCCATGTGATTTATAAATTAGCCCCCCATGTCTGTGTTTCGTGCGGTGCATTCGCATGGGATAAGCGAAGTCTGTATTTTACTCAAATTTACTGACATTATCCCCCGGATATGATTGAAAATGTCAAGGCTCTGCTCTGTGTAATAGTAAAATACGACCCCAATGCCAATTTGCACGGGACTAATATTATCACATGACCTCTGTGTTTGGGGAAATATGGTAGGTAATTTGCGGTGGAATTTTTACTTTACAAATTACGGACATGGCAGATTCACACGGGATTAAGATCACAGACGACCTCCGCCATTATTACAAGTTACCCCAGGTGATACTAGTCCTGTGCAAATAGGGCTATAGCCTACAAACCACTGTCCATAAGTCATTAATTCAAATCTAGGTCTGCCATTAAAAGTATTATATCAAAATTGCCCCAAGTTACATGAAACAATATTGACTGTTGTTAGCGCACACAAATTTTAAACAAGCTGTATTTCATAGCAGTTCTACCCAATGTTTCCTAAATTGTTTCATGTAACTTGGCCCTGTGTGTATAAGCATACAGTACATTACATTATATTACATTACATTAATGAGGCAAACATATGTATGGATAGGTTTGGATGGATGGATACAGTTCAATATTTAATAGGCTCATTTTTATCTATATTTACTAGTGTCCACTGTAGTTGTGAATGTTCACTAGCTTGCGACTTCGCAGTCAGTCACTGTTGCATTTAATAATATCCTGGGCCAGCCCATTCACTTATCTTGGCTGTACCAACAGATCCAATTGGGAATATTTTGAACAACCATTTATACGGGGGAGCAACAACTGCATGTCCACGATTGCAATCCCCTATCTCTTAAACCATGCTAGAAACAAGCCTGGTTCTGGAATGGCCCTATTTGCAGTACCAACTATGTAAATATTGGTTATGCTGCTGGGTGAATTTCGTCTGTACTAATGCCCTGTCTAGGGATTACATTACAGGCATTTGGCAGATGCTCTTATCCAGAGTGACGTACAACAAAGTGTATAACCATAACCAGGAACAAGTGTGTTGAAAACCCTAGAGGGAAGTACAGTTCCAAGTGCAGGGAACGACCGCATAGTTTAACTTGTACCCTGTAGCTTAATCTGATTAACACAAACATAAACAGCAACAAAGCAGCCTATGCAAATAATACAAGCAATAGTTGAGTAGGCACAAGTGCAATAACTAAGTCAATTAAGGTAAACAGCTTACCTAGCTACAACCCTAAGATTACATAGTCAATTAGAGACTACAGGGAGGTAGGTAGGGATGGGGAGAGGTGCAGCTTGAAGAGTCTTCAGTCGTCGCTTGAAGGTGGTCAGGGTCTCAGCTGTTCTGACCTCCACGGGAAGGTCATTCCACCATCGTGGAGCCAGAACAGACAGGAGACGTGACCGGGAAGCGCAAGTGCGAAGAGGGGGAGGTGCCAGGCGTCCTGAGGTAGTGAAATGGAGGGGTCTGGCTGGCATGTAGGGTTTGAAGTTCTTGTGGAGGTATGCTGGGGCTGATCCCTTGACTGACTGGTATGCTAGGACGAATGTTTTGAATTTGATGCAAGCCATAACGGGCAGCCAGTGGAGGGTAGTGAGCAGGGGGGTGACGTGGGAGTGTCTGGGGAGGTTGAAGACCAGACGAGCGGCAGCATTCTGATTGAGTTGCAGGGGTCTGATGGCAGATGCCGGTAGGCCAGCCAGTAGTCCAGGCGGGATAGTACCATTGCTTGGACCAGGAGCTGGGTTCAGTAGGTGGTGAGAAAGGGGCGGATTCTCCGGATGTTGTACAGGAAGAATCTGCACACCCGGCTTACCGCTGCAATGTTCTTGGAGAAGAACAGCCTGTTGTCCATCACCACTCCTAGATTCTTGGCACAGGGTGATGACGTCACTAAGGTGTCCCCTAGGGAAATGTAAAAATCAAGGAGGGGAGAGGTTAGAGCAGGAATGAAGATTAGCTTTGTCTTACCCGGGTTGAGCTGCAGGTGGTGATTGTCCATCCAGCTCTGGATGTCCCTCAGGCAAGCGGAGATGCAAGCAGGTACTTGTGTGTCCGATGGGGAGAAGGAGAGAAAGAGTTGTGTGTTGTCAGCATAGCAGTGATAAGACAAGTCATGGGCAGAGATTACAGGGCCAAGGGATCTGGTGTATAAGGAGAAGAGAAAGGGACTGAGGACTGAGCCCTGGGGGACTCCCGTGGCAAGGGGGCAGGGCGGCGATACTCTACCAGCCCATGCAACCTGGAAGGAGTGATCGGAGAGATAGTACTCAATCCAGTCAAGGGCAGTGCCGCAGATCCCTGTTGCTGCCAGGGAGGACAGGAGGATGGAGTGCTCCACAGTGTCGAAAGCAGATGAGAGATCTAGCAGAATCAGGACAGAGGAGAGGGAGGCTGCTTGTGCGGCATGGAGTGACTCACTGACCGAGAGGAGTGCAGTCTCTGTCGAGTAGCCAGGCCTGAAGCCGGACTGGTGGGGGTCGAGCAGGTTATTCTGAGAGAAGGAAGCAGAGAGTTGGTTAGATGCAGCTCGTTCAAGCGTTTTGGATAGAAAAGGAAGGAGAGATACCGACCGGTGGTTCTGGATGACGGAGGGGTCTAGTGTGGGCTTCTTCAGCAGCGAGGTGATGTGGGCCCCCTTGAAGGATGAGGGAAACATCCAGAAGACAGGGAGGAGTTCACAAAGGAGGTGACAAATGGGAGGATATTTGGTGTGATTGCCTGGAGGAGAGATGAGGGGATAGGGTCAAGAGCACAGTTGGTAGGGCGGTGGGAGAGCAGGAGCTGGGAAACATCAGAGTCTGTGAGGGGAGAGAATGTGGAGAAACAGGGGGAGGGCGCAGAGGGGGCAAAGGAGCTGCGGATGTCCGCAATCTTCTCATCAAAGAATACTGCAAAGTCATCTGCAGTGAAGGAGGACTGAGGTGGGGGAGGAGGCTTGCTGAGGAGAGAGAACAGTTGACTAGGGTTAGAAATGGAGTTATGAATTTTAGTTTGATGGTTGATAAAGGGCAAAAAAGGCCTTATGCTGTCCACTTGTGTTCGGATCACAGAAACGCATTTTAAAACCAAGTGTAAACAGAGTCTTAGATAGCACGCACATAACCAAGTGAGCACAAGATCCCACAGCTGGGTAGTCTGGCAAGAGCAGTCAATCATCAAGTGCATAGACTTAGGCTACTTCGGTGGGTGGGATAATTTGATTGACAGTTGGTGAAAATGTGAAACTGCCATCAAATTGAAAAAAGTAGTAGTGAAAGCAGCAGTGAATTAATAAAAGTGGTGGCGACTGGAATTGCAGTGCATCGAATTGATTAAACTGCAATCAAATTAAATACTGCATCAAATAAAATGCAATTTAATTAAATGCAGTATCAAATAAAATGAAATTTAAATATTGCATCAAATACAATATTTAATTTAATTGTATTTTATTCGATGCAACATTTAATTTAATTGCAGTTTAATCGATTCAGCATTTAATTAATAATTTTTGTTACTTCCACCCCTCATACTAGAAGGGCTGCAACATTCTACATAGTATACCTTTAACAATAAACAAGCTGTGGAGGCTTGCTGAATTGTATTTTTATGTCAAACTGTATCACCTTTGTGCTGAGCACAATTTCCCATGTAGTTGGGGCTACTTGAGAGTTCTCAACCTTAGTTAGGCCTTAACTAGTGGCTCCACTAGCCTCCTCTCCGCTACCAGCTGGGCCCCACAGCTTGAGCTCTTTAGCATGGCGAGCGGGATCCGGCGGAGAGCTCTCACTATTCGTGGCTTGAAGGACAGGGGCTCCACTGGATCTCATAGCTAATAGTCAATCCCTGTGCAGTGTTGCCAATTTAGTGACTTTGTCACTAGATTTAGCGACTAAAAATCTTATCTAGTGACTAGTGACAAATTTGGCGACTTCTCGCAACTTTGGCAACCTCCATTCTCGTTGTCGAGCAACAGCAAAGATCACCTTTCACCGATTTGTGAAAGACGTCATGTCTGCCTTACCTAGTGCTCTAGCATTGCCCACGTTTATAAAAGTAATGATTGACCTATGTAGAATCAGCCGCTGTAATTACACATAAGTAGATGTTCTACAGATCTAACAGATACTACGCAGCTCGACCAACGTCATTGGAGGGCAGGCAGACACAAAACCTACACTATGCCTATCGCCGTGCGTGGCTTAACATACATTTTTTTAAAAATATGATTACGTGGTGACGTCATACATATGTGAATTAATGTATGACGTCATCTACCAATTTCTAGCAACTTTTAAAGGAGGCCTTAGCTACTTTCCATAGAAAATAGTTGGCAACACTGTCCCTGTGCCACCGACTCGTTAGCAGGGCTTGGAGGGCTCCCATGGTCCCCAGCCATCAGACTCCACTATCACTGCGTAAGACAACGTAGTTGTTATCTACAGCAACGGGGTAGGTCGCAGCACACGGAAACTGAATTTTGTGCTCAAGGAATTTATGCTCAGTGTCACCACGCTGTAAACCTATTGATCCCACTCCGCGGTTTGCCCTTTCTAACTGTGGAGTGGCTGTTTGCGCTGACGTCATCTTCCGCTCACTCATCCCCTCTGGCATTACATTTTTTTACATTACAGGCATTTAGCAGACGCTCTTATCCAGAGCGACTTACACAACTTTTACATAGCATTTTACATTGTATCCATTTATACAGCTGGATATATACTGAAGCAATTTCGTTTAAGTACCTTGCTCAAGGGTACAACGGCAGTGTCCTACCCGGGAATCGAACCTGCAGCCTTTCGGTTACAAGCCCAGTTCCTTACCCACTGTGCTACACGCCGTCCACTCAGTAATCTTGCTGAAATACCCCCCCTCCCAGGTTTGGACTGGTAATTAGCCAGTTGTGTTTCATGAGGACTGTACACCCAGATTTGCATATGGGCCACATTGTGGGTATTTAAAGAGGAGGTCAGCACTCACACGCCAGTTCCTGAAGTTGTGTGAGCCTGTTATACAATTCTGTGCTTGGATTTGAAGCTACATTTACATGCGTGCTAATAAACAAGCACAATGGCTCAAAGTCAAGATCTTCTGTCCTTTGCTGAAATTTTGCATTGGCATCAGATAAGGGTCTTCAAATAGAAGAGGAACTTTCACGCTTTTGCAAGAGACTGCCTCTTCTATCTGAAGACCCTTATCTGATGCCAATGCAAAATTTCAGCAAAGGACAGACCAGGAAGATCTTGACTTTGAGCCATTGTGCTTGTTTATTAGCACGCATGTAAATGTAGCTTCAAATCCAAGCACAGAATTGTATAACAGGCTCACACAACTTCAGGAACTGGCGTGTGAGTGCTGACCTCCTCTTTAAATACCCACAATGTGGCCCATATGCAAATCTGGGTGTACAGTCCTCATGAAACACAACTGGCTAATTACCAGTCCAAACCTGGGAGGGAGGGTATTTCAGCAAGATTACTGAGTTACAAGGATTACTTTCTTAGCAGGATAACTGCGCTGAGTTGTTGTTTTTAGTCCATGTTCCAGATTTGGAAAGGCTCTGTGTTTACTCTGTACATTTATCCAGCTTCATGAAATACGCCTCTGTACTAGCTGTGCGTAAACACAGGAAGTACACTCACTAACACACATTAATTATAAACCAGCTGCAGTGGCTCACTGACTAGCCAGCCATCGCTACAATATGTTTAGGAAAAATCAGGAAGGGGGAGTTATATGGCAGATTTATTGATTTTCTAAAAGTGAGAGCGACTTCAATAAAGTGTTCCCCCAAGATACAGATCTTGTGTTCACAAGATAAAAATACCATTAAAAATAAAAAAAATTGGAACATTGGGGGCTCCATAGAGCACAATGACCGGCAATCTAATTTCAAATGTTATTTTTGTCTTTTAGGTTCAAAGGAAATCAGTATTAATGGGGGCTTTTTATCCCTTCATCACCAATGTTTATTTCCCTTATTAACAGGACATATTGTAACTTTGTAAGGAGTTTCCAGGTATGCATCTGTATCAACATATGCATCTGCATTTTTGTGAATTAGCCTACTTGTTTAGTCTGTGTTCCTTCTGTTTAGGTCTATTAATGGAAAAAGTGGGGTCAATGATCCTGCAAATTAATAATATTATGTCCCAGGAGCTTATTTGTTGCTTTGTCTCAAGCTCTAAGGACTTCTTAGAGTCAACAAAATATTTACAGTTTATTTCATTACATTTTTCTGATCAATGAGTGCTGTTCTGTGATGATGAGTAATGCATATGTAGCTGCCAACTCAAATGATAATTGGGAGGACATTATTATTCATTGAGAAACTTGTGGCGTAGAGAAAAACCGCATCAATACACCAAAGACTGACTCATTCTCATCAAATCACTGTTGAATAAAAAAACAATTTTCATTAAACCAGGTTTCTGTGGTATTTTCTTCAGATGCCTAGGCTCTCACTGGGAAAGTGATCTTAGCCAACACAAGCATGTAGTCCTAACCTGGGTCAGCTATGGTAGCTGTTCCCAGCCAATGCAAATTTGAGCAGACTCAACTCCTTTTTTATGTATAATGATGGCTTGTAGCCTGAGGAAAACAGAAACCCTTTTGGTACAGCACAGAAATATAGTGTTTTTTAACTTTTTCAAACTTTATCAAGAGGCAACAGTCTTCCCTTATAAGCTACAAGCATGTGATTTAGAGAACTTTTGTCCTGGGCCTGAGAATTCATAGCTGTGGCCCTGAATGAGGGTAATAATATTAGGAAAGCAATTAATTTGTGACACTGTAGTATTAAACATGCACATAGGCCCACTGCTATAATGTATGTATCAAATGTATGTATTTACCCCGCAGTAATAAAATAATTTGCAGCCACCGTGCTGTAGTTGAGACCATCCTAACTGAATACAAAGCAAAACTTGTATATACTTATCAGATTTGGGATTTCTTTGCCAGAAAATGCTTTTGGATTTCATTTCATCTGACAAATGCTTAAAATCCCAGCCGTATATTTTGGGTGTCAAATGACCAATGTAGCCACCTAATCTTGCATTTATGGAAAAGTACTCAATTTTAATTAAAAAAAAGTATTAGTTTATTTGATTGCGACAATGCACATTAACCCCCTTTTGCAAGGCCCCTAGTGGCCAGGATGCCAGTGTCCTGAGATTGCTGAACTCAGACATTCAGTGCTTCTGCAACCAAACTATGAGTGCAAACAACAAATTCTGTTCTAGCTTTATTAGTAGACAATACACAGACCCCTCTGCAATATGGAGTTTCTAATTGCCACCCTTGTCGTGTAGGTCCTCAATTTATCAAGCATCCCCTCCCTGCAGTCTCATCTGCAAACGTATACCCCAAAAATGACACACTGGACAATACCATCGGTCTGAGAGTTTTTATTCTTGTTCTTTCACCACCAAAAATGTATTCTGTCATAGCAACAAGATAAAGCCAACAATAGCCTGAAGGTATGCCAATACAGCAGTGAAAAATACAGCTCACTGGATAGCGAAAACAAGGGGAATTATTGTGTAAGTATACCACATCAATCTACTACAATATCTGTGACTAAATAACATTACATTGTAATATACATGGACTTTCTGAGGCCTAATTAGGGGTCCAAGCAGCGAAGCTGGTGGAACCCTATTGTATCTGTTCGGATTATTATTATTATTATTATTAGGGGTCCAAGCAGCGAAGCTGGTAGAACCCTATTGTATCTGTTCGGATTATTATTATTATTATTATTAGGGGTCCAAGCAGCGAAGCTGGTGGAACCCTATTGTATCTGTTAGGATTATTATTCTTATTATTATTTTTCTCCGCTAAAAGTGTCTGAGGCTCAGCAACCATGGAGTCCTGGAGCAACCAAATTTGGCAGGTGGGTTCCTATGGCCCCCCACTACTCAGGCACTAAAAATCACCTGTGTCGGCCAGATGGTGGCGCTATAACAAAGGGTCATGCGTACAAGGCCATAACTCCCACACCATAAGTTAGATCAACACAAAACTTCATCAACCTATGCATCTGAACATGCTCTACAACTTTGCCATTGGGAGCACCTATGTCCGCCATATTGTTTGCCCGCCATTTTGACTTTTTAGTTGGGGCGTGGAAGTTTTCTCCCCTAAAATGTCTGAGGCTCAGCAACCATAAGTTGTACACCAACCAAATTTGGTAGGTGGGTTCCTATGGCCCCCCACTACTCAGGCACTACAAATCACCTATGTCGGCCAGATGGTGGCGCTATAACAAAGGGTCATACTTTTACAGGCCATAACTCCCACACCGTAAGTCAGATCAACACAAAACTTCATCGACCGATGCATCTGAATGTGCTCTACAACTTTGCTTTTGGGACCACCTATGTCCACCATATGGTTTGCCCGCCATTTGGACTTTTTTATTAGGTGGGGTGCGGAAGAGCTGGAACTCCAAATCTAAGTGCTACGACATCTAGTAAACTTCTTTACGGCAAGCGACATCCATGGCGACGCAAGTAATCCGACACCGTAGGGTCTAGTTTTTATCAGTGAGGGGAAGGTCTGAACGTCGGGGAATCATTGGAAGACAGTGCCAGCCAGAGTGCATGCTAGGCTACCAAAAGTTTGTTAGTAAAAGCTTTTTGAGAGGATGAATAATTACTTTTCTTGAGCATGGATCCATTTGAAGACAGTATCGCGTGAGTTCGTTTAGTCTTTGAATCTGTCATTATGCTGAGAAATAGCTAACACATTTTTTTGATAGTATTTGAGTTTCTGTGCAAACGCGAAAACACGCTGGTATAATAAAACAATGACGGTAATACATATGTAGTCCGCTTCGTTCCGTTGCTACCATAACATAACACACTATCTTGTGTCTACAGCTGCAGTTTCTCGCTGCAATTACTAACATTGAATATAAACAAAAGACACAATTTATGCTGTACTCTGCTAATGTCTAAATAAATAATACGGTACGCTGAGCGTAGGAAGCAGGTAGCATGGATGGCGAGTTGATATTTTTTGCTACTAACAGTTTGTTAGTAAAAGCTTCGAGAGGATGAATCATTACTTTTCTTTGGCATGGATCCATTTGAAGACAATATCGGGTGAGTTTGTTCAGTCTTTAAATCCATCATTATGCTGAGAGAAATCGTATTCTCAATTTAATCTCGAAATTCACTGTAAGGTTAGGGTTGTAACTAGTTAGCTGTTTCGTAGGTGACTTAGTTAATGCACTCGTCTTAACTATTGCTTGTATTTTTGCATAGACTGCGTTGTTGCTGTTCTTGTTTGTGTTAGTGTTAATCAGTTTAACCTACAGGGTCCAAGTTGAACTATGCGGTTGTTCCCTGCACTTGGAACGGTACTTCTCTCTACGGTTTTCGACACACTTGTTCCTGATTATGATTATACACTTTGTTGTACGTCGCTCTGGATAAGAGCATCTGCCAAATGCCTGTAATGTAATGTAATGTAATTTTCTGTAGCAACAAGATAAACCCGACATTAGCCCTAAAATATGCCAATAGCAGTGAAAACGCTGCTCACTGAATAACGAAAAAAACGAGACAAATTTTCTTGTTAAATTATACCATGTCATTTTACAGTCAATATCTGGGACTAAACATTGAATAAATATACAGTCTTACCATTGGTTTTACGCGTAGATGTCCCTTTTGCGAATGAGTGGTCATATATTGTCTTGCACAATCCGTTTGTGAAAAATACGCGCATATGTGACGCCTGGGTCGGCTGTCTTCAATAATAGCTGTGCGTAATACCACACCTGTTGCTTACGGCGTTGTCGCCCTTTTCAGTGCAATTTGGCTTGATTGACAATTCATTTATTCAGTAGGTGAGAGTATAAGCTTTCTAACGATGTCTGATTTTGCTTTTGGAACAGCGTTTTATAGGTCAGCGTAACCAAACTTTTTCTTATCTGCCAATGTCTAAATAAATAAAACGGTAGGCTACTTTGCGCCCAGTACGCAGATCGCGAGTTGATATTTCGTCTTTTTTTTTGTTTTTTCTCAATGTCGTATTTATTATTTGAAATGTGTATTTCTATGTTATTATTCTATCTGTCTCTGTGGCGCTCTGAAATGTGCATTCTCTGCTAAGCTGAGCAATGGATTGGAATATGTGTCTGACGTAGTGTTGCACGGTATACCAAAACTTCAGAACTTTCTCGGTACTTAAAAAAAAAAAAGAAAAAAAAAGAAACGGTTCGGTATTAGAATATTCCGACGTTCGGTAGTTTTGAGTCAAATGTAAAAGCTAGGGAAAATTGTCTCCCGCATTACTGATTGAGAGGATGAAAAGTGTAATTTGTCAGAATCTTCGCTAGAAGGCAGTAGCAACTAAGGTTGCCAAGTGAGGTGACTTGCGCTTGTGCACTTGGCTCCTTGATACAGTGCAAGCTTTGACTCAGTTCACTTCAGTAGCAATAGGTGTTCCAATTTGGAAATATTTTATTATAGATAAATGCTGTATTGTTATTAAAATATGCTGTTTTTAAATCTATTTAAAGGTGAAAGACCTGTTTTAAAGATTATTTAGTTTACAACTGTTTACTTTTTGAAATATATTTAACATATTTTTCTATTGTTCAGTGTTGTAACACTATAGGCCTATGCATATTAATATGTTGAAGAGGCTTCAACTTAAAGGTTGTTAATGAACCAGGTTGTTAATAAACCATGAATTCGAAAATGAGGTCAACCCTTGTGGACATTACGTTTCTGATCTATTAAGGTAATTTCAGTATTGTTAGGTACCGAGTATCGAATTAGCATCGTTTAGGTTTCAAGTATCATTTCAGTATTGAGTATCGTGATACTAAACCTGGTATCAGTATCAAAGTCAAAATTTTGGTATCGTGACAACACTAGTGTGACGCCTTTTTTAGTTGCGGCGCAGAAACACTGCAGCTGTGCATACACGCCGGGCCATAGTAAAGGCCTTTACGGGAAGCGGCCAGGACACATCCATGGCGACGCAACTAAGGGGTCCGTGTTCCTGTCCCCTGCCCAGCCCAAACGGCAGGGGGGTCTGCCTGCTCCGCCCCAAGTCCAGGAGAGGCCGCCTGCTCCGCCCCAAGTCCAGGAGAGGCCGCCTGCTCCGCCCCAAGTCCAGGAGAGGCCGCCTGCTCCGCCCGTTGTCCCGGAGGCGCCTCCGCCGCCTGCTTCGCCCGTTGTCCCGGCGGGGCCTCCGCCGCCTGCTTCGCCCGTTGTCCCGGCGGGGCCTCCGCCACCTGCTTCGCCCGTTGTCCCGGCGGGGCCTCCGCCGCCTGCTTCGCCCGTTGTCCCGGCGGGGCCTCCGCCGCCTGCTCCGCCCGTTGTTCCGCAGGGGCCACCGCCGCCTGCTCCGCCCGTTGTCCCGCAGGGGCCGCCTGCTTCGCCCGTTGTCCCGGCGGGGCCTCTGCCGCCTGCTTCGCCCGTTGTCCCGCAGGGGCCTCCGCCGCCTGCTCCGCCGCCTGCTTCGCCCGTTGTCCCGCAGGGGCCACCACCGCCTGCTCCGCCCGTTGTTCCGCAGGGGCCTCCGCCGCCTGCTTCGCCCGTTGTCCCGCAGGGGCCACCACCGCCTGCACCGCCCGTTGTCCCGCAGGGGCCGTCTGCTCCGCCCGTTGTCCCGCAGGGGCTGCCTGCTATGCCCGTTGTCCCGCAGGGGCCACCGCAGCTGCCTGCCCGGCCCGCCGTCCCGCAGGAGCTGCCTGCCCGGTCCGCCGTCCCGCAGGATCCGCCTGCTCTGCCCCGAGCCCTGGAGAGGCCTCCAGAGCCATCCAGCGACCAGGAGAGGCCGCTTGCTCCGTCTGTTGTCCCGCAGGGGCCGCCGCGGCCTGCCCTGGCCGCTGTCCCGCAGGCAAAGCCACCTGCCTCGCCCAGTGTCCACACCTCGCCCAGTGTTCCCTCGCCCCCTAGTGTCCGTGCTCCCCCTAGTGTTCCCGTGCCCCCTAGTGGCCGTGCTCCCCCCAGTGTTCTCGCTCCCCCTAGTGTCCGTGCTCCCCCTAGTGTTCCCGCGCCCCCTAGTGGCCGTGCTCCGCCTAGTGTTCTCGCGCCCCCTAGTGTGTCCAAGCCATCGCTGCCCCTACCCAGTGCCCAGAAACTTCACCCTATCCATGTTCCCCACCGTGGGTCTGTCTGTGCACCTGCCCCCTTGTCTATTTGTCTGCCCGCTTGCCTGTCTGTCTGTTTGCCCGCATGTGTGTCAGCCTGTTTGTTGACCTGTCTATCTGTCCCCCAGGCCGTCAGCCCGTCGGCCAATCTGTTCTCCTGCCTGTCTGTTGGTGTGTCAGTCTGCTTGTTTTTTGTCCTGTCTGCCCATTTGTCAAGTTGTGTGTCAGTCTTTGCGTTCACCCCTCTCCTTCCTTGTCTGTCTGTCCCTTAGTGTGTCTATCGGGCTTGCCGTGTGCCTCCCCGCCTCCTTGTCCCTTTGTCTGTCCTTGTAGGTCTCCCTGTGTTGTTCCTGTGTCTGTGTCAGTTCGTTTTTGTCAGTGTCAGTCCACCCCAGTGTCGCCTGAGTCCAGTCTGAGTCCTGTTCCTCGTCCCGAGTCCTGTCTCCAGTGTGCTCCAGTCCCGAATCCTGTCTCCAGTGTGCTCCAGTCCCGAGTCCTGTCTCCAATGTGCTCCAGTCCCGAGTCCTGTCTCCAGCTCCCACCCTCTGTTTCACTCCCTCCCCAGGTCGACCTCCTGGGACGTCAGGAGCCGTCCCTTGGGGGGGGGGGGGGGGGTACTGTCATGGTTCTGTGTTCCCGTCTGTCTTTCCCTGTTGGGCCGCCAGATGGCGTTACTTCTGTTTTGTGTCCTGCTCCCCCTGTTTGATTGTATTATTGTTTTCAATTGTGGATGTTTTACATTTGGTTTACCGTGAAGCGAGAACATCATCAACATTGGAATATAAATTTACTGTAATCTTATTGTACATAATGTGGGGTATTAGTATCTCCACGGAGTATACTTGTCACTTAGGGCATGTAAAATACTAATTCAAAATTACTGTGTGCTGATATGTGCTAGATGAATGTAAATTTTCTTTGGAGTGATCATAAATAGTAACATTTGTAAAATGACGTCCCATCCCCATGCAACAAAAGATTACTGTAAGATAAGAAAAAGATAAGATACTGTAGGGAATGGAAAACACAGGAGTGAATGACTGCATATTTAGGTATGTGTACCACAGTGTGCCACAATGTTTCTGTCTTATTTTTCAATATGATGCCAAGTGTTTCATCTTAAACAATCATAAGGAGCAAATGTTTGATAATGCACAAAAATCATTTTATTCATTTATGGAGAGATTTTGGATAAGTTTTGGACCCCAATATATCATATTAATTCCCATCGATTAAAATGATGCATAAGTGAGTTTAATGAGTCAAGACAGTTGATTTGCAGTGAAATATATGATTATGCTATGATTTACAGAAGTGCATAGTTTAGACATCTTGGGACACCAGGGTACACTACATACTTTCTGCTTAATAGAGCTTTAGTAATTCCAGTTACCACGTTCAGATTTCGCACACTTTGGGTCAGTAAGTTTATGACCCTGGATACGATACGATCTTAATTTTACCTGTTTTATAAACATGATCTCTCAGTATTTCATCATCAACTTACTTAGGCTGATTCTCTTCACTTGCAACAATATATCTTGACATGGAAGTGGGCTGTTGTTGACTTGAATTTCACATAAGTTTTATTGCATGAGATTTGCTTTAGCTGTGTAACTTTCTCCTCTTGCAGCTGGCTTCTGACTCTAGTTTTCATCCGATAGAAATTGTTGCTTCATGCCTACAGAGCCAGCCTGTTGAAGTGTGATATGATGTGATAGCAATGATAAATTGCTGTGCTTTTCAGTGAATTGCAAAAATGACACGGTAAGAGCCACTATTTAGACATTATTTAGACTATAAATATTAATGTATTTATTTTGTTATATATTTAGTGCCTGCCAGAATTTCAAGAAGGCTTTCATTTCCTGGACTTGGATCATTTTACCAGCCAAAACCCACAGACTTTAATGCAAACTGACACATACTTAATTTCACACTATATACATACAGTGCAGTCTGTAAGTATTTGGACAGTGACACAATTTTTGTGACTTTGGTTCTGTACTCAAGTGCTTTGGATTTGAAAGGAAACAATGAATATGAGGTTAAAGACCATCAGCTTTAATTCAATAGTCCCTCCCAAGTAATTGGACAAATTTAAATATAATCATCATATTTGTGACAGGATACAGATTGTACTTTGGATGCATTTTTGAAAATGTGGGTTTAAGTTTTTTCATCTCCTTTGAAGTGCAGAATTACAACTACAAAATGAGGTATCATTTGATGAGGTTGAGTAAATATTTATGAAGATATGGCTGCTTAAATATTGTTACTCAGTTTCGAGAAAACTTGCTTTAAAAATTTTGTTGTGAACTTTGCCCTTTTTTATGATAAAATACACCCTCAAACCAGGAACTGTTGTATGAAATTGTTAAATTTTGTAGTTCCTTGCTCAGTGCTTGTTATAATCTTGGATAAGTTTAGTTATGATAGTGTTTAAATCATACATTCATAAAAATACAAAAAAGACGTTTCAGGTTTAACCTGTGCTTTAGGATTAAAACCTTATCCTTTTTCATTCTTCCACTTCCCTAATTAATTTGGCATAATGTCCCCATCATCATGTACCTTCAAAACAGTCACAACTGCTCTCCCTATTGAAATATAACATCAATATAAGGATTTCCCATAAATTTTGATAGCCCTTATCAACCGGAACTTCTGGCCAGGTAGCTATCCCATAAGAATGGAGGGAAATGGCTGCCTGCTGTCTCTTTTCTTCATCAAAGAATTATTGCTCTGGAAATCCCTGCCAAAGAATTATTTCTCTGGCAATCGCTGCTCAAATGGGTATAGGCTATAGGCCACCTGCTGCGTAGTTAGAGCTGTGTCTTCTGCATGCTCTGTTGTGTTTTATGATACTAACTTTCGTGTTGCTCGGCTACTGTTGCCCAACTTTTAACTTGGCTGTACCTGCCATATAGTTGTTATTTAAGAGAGCATTATTTAAGCATTTAGTTTTTAAAAACTAAACCATCTGCAATTGCCAGGCTTATTTCCCATTTTGCTAAAGTTCTGTGTATTTGAATATGGCTATTCGTAGCCTATAATTCGTAATGCACATTATTAGTGCTAACGAGGCTCTGCATTAGATTTTATACCTAAATTCTCTTATGTTGCATCTGCTTGATTTCTTTGTGACAAGTTTCCGACTTGTCTCCTGCAGTTGCATTACCGTAATGAAAACGTGTGCCCGGCCAAATGTCCTATCGGTGAAAGACCACAGAGCCTGCTACCTCTCTTGGAGTTCCAGGGTATTATGTATTTTCACACAAGCTTCTCTGCCTGTCAAGAAACACATTTGCATCATTGACAGGTCCTCTTTTGTATCGGTATCATCCAAGAGCATTACCATACAATGATCAAAATTCTGGGACATGCTTTTCTATAAACTCCTAGGCTGTGTCTGCAAAATATGTACTGTCTAAGCATACTGCTGTATAACCATACTGTTTAGTGTATATTTTTAGTAGGCCAATGCAATGCGTAATATGAAAAAAATAATAATAATAATAGTAAAAATAAGTGTCCTCCATACGGTGGAATGAATTGCTTGTGTTCTGTTAATTTTTTTTTTAATGCAAGTAATAAATGTTATGTTGGTTGCTGGGTACTGACTCATGAAAAGTAGTATGTCCTTTGCTGATCCCAGTATCCTCAGGTGCTATGTAGTAAGTGGGGTATCGAATTGGACTTCCTGATCGTTCAGGAAACAGCAGGTGTTTTGCTGATTAAAAAAAAAACGGTCCCACTCCATTCCTTTATTTAGCCTATATTCTGATCATGCATGTAGTCAGCTGACTTGGCAATGATGAACATTATCTGCGCAGTTGTTCTGACTTCAGCTTTAGTCATTAGTAAACCAGGTAAAGAAGACGAACAGCCACAAGGATAACACAAGACACTCAAATAACAAGTTCTATGGACACATGTAAATCTTTGGACCCAGGCAAAAGTTGGAGTCCACTGACATAAACGAATGACATTAGTTATACACTCACTAGCGTTAGCTAAGTCTGATTGCTTTTTTCTGTCTCAGAAAGTGGTACAAAACAGAAACAATTTGACCATAGTACAAAGGCGTCAACCACAAAATAAGAAAAGAGACATTTAGGACAAAATCAGAAGAAACAATACCGTTTCTGTCATTAAATAAGAATACTTCATGCCAGTAGAGCACCAGTATTATGTTTTATTGCAACTTGTCATCACAGAGACCAACAGAGTATGATCACTATCTGTAAAACCATACCAATGACGAACATGTTTGAACAAGAAAAAGTAAGTCTAAGATATTTTTATCTGTCTGATGCTGGAGGACCAACTAGTTTCAATATTTATTTTATCAATTCAAATCTATGCACACATATGGGAAAAATATTGGGACTTGTACTCCAGCTTTGTTGCTTTAGCAATGTGTTAGGGGTCATTGTCCTGCTGCAAGCTGAACCAGCATGAAACGAGTTTTGATACATGTGGTTGAATCTGAGCTGTAAGATCTTTCCATACACTTCAAAATTCATCTTGCTGCTGCCATCAGCTGTCACATCATCAATAATGACAAGTGAGCCCGTTCCTGGAGCAGCCATACATGGCCAAACCGATAACACTACCTCCATCTTGTTTCAAAGCCAGCGGGGTGCTTTGGATCATGAGCAGTACCTTTCTTTCTCCATACTTTTTTCTTTCCATTACTTTCGTACAGGTCAATGCACATCTCATCTGTTTATACAAGTTTGTTCCAGAATTCAACAGTTTTATATGTACTTTAGTCTGGCTGTTCTGTTCTTTACCAGTGGTATGCACAGTAGGAATTACAGAGTGGGTTCCGAACTGGTTATGGGATAAAACACAAAGAGTAGTAGTAGGAGGGATCTTATCTGAGCAGGGTATTGTGGGAAGTTCCACAGGGATCGGCGCTGGGTCCACTGCTCTTCCTCAAATGACCTTGACACGGACATTGAAAATACACTAATTAAATTTGCAGATGATACAAAACTGGGAGGTTTAGCCAACAGTTTGGAATCTACTAAAGTAATCCAAAAAAGATTTAAACAGAATCCAGAAGTGGGCAGAAACCTGGCAAATTAAATTCAATATAACTAAATGTAAAGTTCTACATGTAGGGAATAAAAACATAGGGCAGGATTACTTTATGGGTGGTACAAAATTAGAATGTGCACATGTAGAAAAAGACTTGGGAGTGTAGGATATGTAGTGTTTAGATTTTGGCCTTAGAGAGGGAAACAGTAAATAAGAATGTGGCCTGGCCTCCCCATCACAAGCATCAAAGCAAATGTGATTGGGGCAATTTTAAATTCCACTGATACCCTAATCTAGGCTGACAATCTATGGGTCTCACCTCCTCAGAAGAGACAAACCAGATGGCACAGGACACCATATTGGGGGTCGGAGACCCTACATGCCTAACATTTCCCTTTCCCATGTCCTCTTTAAGTTTGAATGCAATCTTTAGGTAGGCCAGTCCTTGCCATAAATTAGTCTGACCCCCCCTTCCTTTCTCTTCTAAACCTTAACCCGGCATCACCCAATGAGGGCAAACATCCTCAAGCTATGCTGGGTAAGGTATTTAAGATGGCCACAGGAGAAAGTTGTTTGTGTTGTGTTTGGTTTTGGAGCCTGGAAGAAGAAGAGTTTTCCTCTTTTAATTTTGGTGGTGGTTCCTTGGTTGTGTGTTTTTAGCTGGTTTCCTTGTGGCGCTTATACTGGAAGTGGGTGATACTTTGGCAAGGTCTGGCCGATCCGTTTCTCTCTCTCTCTTATCTGTCTCTCTATTTTCTGGTATTTCTAGATTAGTTGTTTAATGTTTTGCTGTATGTCTCCTGTTGTGTAATTTAGAAGTAGTGTGCCTGCATTCAATAAAGAATGTATGTTTTCAATTCATTAATATATTTGACTGCTTCTTACTGAATTCAATTATTTAATCTGAAAACCTGATATACAGCTTGTTTTGACTTGTTGGTTCATTCCACCAGTTTTCTGTAGACTGACCTATCAAAGAATTTGGCGATTTAATTGATAATTCTAATTTTAAACATAATTATTAAATTAAATATAATAAAATATATTTTACATGCAGGTTAAGTGAGGGGTTCTAGCATGCAATATCACATGGTTCAGTATTCAGAGTTCTAAACATTTTAACAAGGACATTGACTGCTGGAACTGCTGGATTTGTGATGTTCAGTGTAAGGACCCACACGCAGACCAGGGAAATCCAAGAAAACGTCGTCTTTAATCAGTCCGAAGTTCGAAGCCAGGTGATCAGAGAGAGTGCGGTACAGAATCGAGTTTCCAAAAGAAAAGTAAAAAGACAGGCAAAAAGTCAAAAACCAGGAGATCAGAAATAGCGAAGGTACAAAGGGGCAGGCAAAAGAGAAGTCAAAGAAAAGCGAAGGTCGAACCAGATCAAACAAAACCAAAAGGGGCAGGCAAACTCGAAGTCGGGCAAAGGGGTGTCGCAAGAATCTCAATAAACAAAGGCTTACAAATAATCGGCACAATGAATATGATCAACGTTCTGACATGGGACAGGTGGAAAAGACTGACATTTATACACTGGGGAAGACAACAATCAAGGAGGGGTTAAGTGAGTGAGGGCGGAGTAACAAACAACATCCAGGTGAAGAACATTAGGAAAACTAATTAAATGACAGGGGACTGACAAAACGCGGACTGGAATCACATAGACAACAATGATAATAGACGGCCTGGGTGAAGCAGGTAAACACGTGCAGAGAGAGAGAGGTGCAGTTAGAGCAAGAGACAGGTGCAGGCAATTGCAGAACTCAGCGTAGAGCAGGCTAGAAAGAAAAGGGGCGGAGCTACAGCGCAGCATGGAAAAGGGGAGACTGGTTAATGTATTAGTATAGTGATCTAAACTATCAAAAACCCAAAACTAGTGTGTGTTAGTCCATTAGTAATATTCACATGTTAGTATATTAGTGAGGTTAGTACTTTACAATCTATAAGTTAGTAGGGATTAGTAGAAATTAGTAAAACTAGAAATCAGCAGGAAGAAAGTAAAGCGAGACTGGAAAGAAGGGGGGAAACCACGAAAACCCGGAACCACCGGAATAGTGAAATCACACAAGTACAGGGGAGTGAAGCAGCTCAGGGAACACAGACACAGAGACAGTACTGGGGAGACAAGTGACCGGGAAATACAGACTACAACAGGATTCAGAAAATAAACATATTTTTCATTAATCCTTGCTTGTCCGACAGGAGTAATAGTTGATCTAAGCCTATCAGGGTCTGGTGAATGTGCTGTAGCTGTAAAAAAAAAAAAAGCCAACAGGATGCTGGGATACATAGCCAGGAGATCATACTCACCCTATACAATACCCTTGTCAGACCACACTTATTGTGTGCAGTTCTGGGGACCGTACTACAAGAAAGATATAGAGGCGCTGGAAAAGGTCCAAAGACGGGCAACCAGACTGATTCCGGGTATAAAAGAGAAGTGTTATGAGGAAAGGCTTGAGATTCTTGGACTTTTCAAGCTTAGTAAAAGGAGACTTATGGGAGGTTTGATTGAGGCCCTTAAATTTATTAAAGGGATTAACAAAGTGAAATTATTCAAGTTGAGTTTGGTTAGCAGAACGAGGGGGCATAAATGGAAACTGGCAAAGGGTAAATTTCACACAGACATTCGGAAATATTTTTTTAACACAGAGAGTGGTCACTGTGTGGAATAGCCTGCCTGGACATGTAGTGGAGGCAGAAACACTGGGGGGTATTCAAGGCCCGGCTTGATAAAGTGTTAGATACTATTTAGCTTTTAGGTAAACTAAGCATTAAGTACAGTTTAGTGGTAGGAATAGACGAGCATTGTTTGGGCTGAATGGTCTGTTCTCGTCTTACATAATGTTATATTATGTTATGCATCTTGCAGTGAAACCTCAAGGTTATGCTAGTGTAGTCTTCTCTTTATTTTAGTCTTCGACACATCTATGCCTACATTCTGGAGTGTTCTTGATCTGTTTGACAGTTGAAAAGAAATATTTGGTCATCCACTACAGTGGTCATCCATGGTCTACCTGGTTGTTTACAATTGCTGAGCTCACTCATGTGTTATTCTGTCTTAACAATGTACCAAAGAGTTGATTTTGACAGTTCTTTATCCTCGTGTAGCGAGGCAACAGTCTCCAAATGCAGGTTCCACACCTAGAATCATCTCTAGAACTAATGAACTAATGCTGCAACAACACACAGCTAACTAAGAAACAGCTGAGCAGCCAACTGTCCAATCACTTTTGGTCTAACAAAATGGGGGGGGGGGGGGTGCTATAAATAAAAAGGGCTATAAATTGTTACATAGTTCATCTAAGTTCATCTAATATGGATGTAAATACCATACCAGAGCCAAAACAAAAATGTGTCACAGTACAAATACTTATGGACAGCACTGTAACTAATGTTCCATGTAATGTGATTGGTTGGCAATGTTTAGAGGACTAGCTAGCATTCTACATTAGATAACTAGCTAGCTTGTTCCAAAAGACAATTACTGGGGGAGACATCATGTCAAGAATGGAGGAATCCAAGTAGAACAGCTGTTTTGGTTTTCATTTTGGATTATTTCATTTTTAACTTTTAGTTTTGATGTCCTGTTTGTTTTTTCTTTACCAAAATCCTTTAAGGGTGAATGGTTAAGTTTCTTTATTATTTCCTCTCTCTCTCTCATTCTAGGAGTTTGGTATTTGAGAGGGTGCTGGTACTGAGAGCTGTGTGTGGCTTGTTTCTTTATCACTACCTTCTCCTGTTTTGTTAATTTTTCCTTACCCTTTCTTCCATTTATTCATGTTGTTTCTTTGTTGTACAGGGTTTGGTTTAATTGCTGGTAGATTATATGACAGGGCAGGTTTAGTTGGCAGGCTTATGGGAGAGGAGGTTCCAGTGGAGTCAGTATTGAGTGTTTCCCACTGTTTCCCAGTCAGCGAGGGAAGGAACTTTTACATTAGAGGAAGGTAATGTTGTCACTAAAGCAAACTCGGTGCAGCTTGGCAGTAGAGAACAAGGTAGTGTGCGGAGTGATGTTGAGGGTGTTGTTGTGTCTTCTGCTGAGAATGTGGTTGGCAGGAAATCAGAGGGGGATGGTTTCTCAATGGGTAGAGTAGGCGAGACATCAATGGAGGATGATATGATGCTGGATATCCCTGATGTGTTTTCAGTTAGTGTAGTGAAGGGAACCTTTACTCATTAGAACAAATAAATACATTTTTAGATGGGAGGAAGGGGCGTACTGTGATGCTAGATGATTTCTTTCCCTGACCTGGACAAGTTTGTGACATCAGCACTGTGGGTGCAGAGAAGAGTGGGATTTGATGAGCCCTCTAAACAGAAATGTTTTCAGTTAAAAAAGTAAGTGATGGCAATATGGAAGGAGAAACATTTGGAAAAGTTTAATGCAAATGATTTAATAAATAAATGCGCAAGGTTGTGAATCACCAGATTGTTTTTTTTCCTTTTCCTGGGGTTCCTGTCTCTCCTCTCCCTTGACATCAACATGAAGATGCTCAGAGTAGGGTCAATCAGCATTAATGCAGAGATATGAGATGCGGGTAAACGCGGCTGATTATCTGAGGTGACTAGGCGCAAAGAGCTTAACATTGTGGTAGAAATGGGGTTGTGGTGAGGAGAGGAGTACAGTTGAGGCCAAAAGTTAACATAGACCTAGGCTAAAGATATTCAAACTCCGTTTTTCACAACTCCGCACATTTCATGTTACCATACATTTCTTTTGGCAAGTCAATTAGGGCATCTGCTTTGTCCACATCAGAGGTCATTTTAAAACAATCTATTAGAGAAAGATTTATTTCAGCTTTAATTCACTATATCAGATTTCTAGTGGGTCAAAAGTTTACATACACCAAGTTGACTGTCTCTTTAAACAGTCCAGAAGATTCCAGAAATTGCTGTAATGACTTTTTAGAAGATTCGGATCGGCCAATTCTCATAATTAGAAGTTAATTGGCAACTGTGGCTGTATTTAAGGGCCTACCTTTAGAGCCAGTGCATTTTTGCCCCTCATACAATGGGAAATTCCAAGCAACTCAACCAAGACCTCAGGATTTTTTGTGGACCTCCACAAGTCCAGTTCCTCCTTAGGAGCAATTTCCAAACAACTGAAGTTACCACGAGCATCTGTACTAACAACTGTATGCAAAAAATAAAAATCTTGGAACCACACAGACACTGCATCGTTCAAGAAGGAGGCACAAATTAACTCCCTGGGTTGAACGAACTTTGGTCCGAAAGGTTCAATGAAACCTAAGACAACAACAAAGGAACTGGTGAAGGAGTTGGAGGCATCAGGTACCAAAGTATCTACATCCACCATTAAAAGAATCTTACATTGCCATGGCCTGAAAGGCTGTCATGCAAGGAAGAAGACCCTACTCCAAGACCGGCATAAAAAAGCCACAATGAAGTTTGCGGGTGGACAAAGGACAAAGACCTAGCCTTCTGATGGAGTGTTCTCTGGTCAGATGAAACAAATTGAACTGTTCGGCCATAATGATCAGCACTATGTATGGAGGGGAAAGGGTGAGGCTTTTAATCCGAAGAACACCATCCCAACTGTGAAGCATGGGGATGGCAGCATAATGTTGTGGGGGTGTTACGTCCCAAAAGCCAACCAGAGTTCCAATAACCGGGGACAACAATGGATTGTAACACAACAAATGCCACAAACAAAACAAGAAGTAAAAATCTACAGACACTAACAAAAATATAAGATTTATTTCAAGCAATGAAACAAAAAACAGAAGACATTACCATGTGTTTGCTAACAGGATGGTTCAGGCAGAAAAGAGACCAGACCTAGGCTACTCTTCATCTTAAAGCAAGCAGAGGTCTAAACCTCACTACCGGGGCAAAGTAAAAGGAGTAAGTCTTACAAAAAACTTCTTCCTGCTCTGGCCTAACCATCTAAAAACCTGTTAAAACAAGGAAACTGCTTGACCACCTGCAACCTACAATAGAAAAGTACCAAAACATACAGAAAACAAAACATGGTAGCAGCAAATTGTTACACAAAAGTAAAGAGAGTCTTAAAAAGGAGTCTGAATCAACAAGGAATCCCTCAAAAAGCCCCTTCAACTGAGGTGTCTTCAGGCTTTATCCAGTTGACTTAGGTGGACACAGGTGTGCCTTGTCAAGCTGTCAAGCTCCAATCAGCTCCACCTGCAGGATTAAGACTTACATGCAGACTCACAGAGCAAGGGAACATAATAGGGGTGTTTTGCTGGAAAAGGTGCACTTCAGAAAATAGATGGCATCATGAGGGAGGAGGATTATCTAGATCAGTGGTTCTCAACTCGGGCCAGAAAGGGCCGGTGTGGGTGCAGGCTTTTGTTCCAACCAAGCAGTTACACACCTGATTCTACTAATCAAGGTCCTTAGTAAAGACTCCAAAGGTTGATCAGTAGAATCAGGTGTGTATCTGCTTGGTTGGAACAAAAGCCTGCACCCACACCGGCCCTTTCTGGCCCGAGTTGAGAACCACTGATCTAGATATACTGAAGCAAAACCTCAAGACATCAGTTAGAAAGTTAAAACTTAGTCACAACTGGGTCTTCCAGCAATGATCATAAGCATCCCTACTAACAAAATGTGGTTGTGGCGACGTACTATTAACATCCTCTATTGGTCTCGTAACGTCTGCGTTACGTATCAATTTACGTAGTGTTGGTCACTCACTTACTAAACTCTGAGCATACATTTAGATTTTGTGTATTAAAAAAAGGTATATCATGGTGTTGTAATTTTGATCTCCATTCTATCCTACCAATGAAATGCCATTGCTTCTGTAATTCGTATCTTCAAAATTTATTTTCAAAGATACTCTGTGCAGCAATAAAAAATGTACACATATCAAGCCCAAATAGAATAGAAAGCCTTTATTGTCGTTGTATAGAATACCATTGAGATCAGGTTCAAGTTACATTTCTAGGTAGGCAATATGTGCTGAAGCAAGCATAATTATGGTACAGAAGATGAGACAAACATACAAAACTAGATACAAAAACAACATAGAAGGGTGACTTGCACTAGTGCAATGTCCATAGCAGGTCCCCCAAAGCATATGTGCTAGTATAATATGCAGTACCTCCTCATCACCATAATCACTTCCACCACCATCATAAGCATGAACTGCAGCATATTGACAGAATATCATGACTACATCCTCCCTAGTATTTTTCTGATAAAATGATGGCATTACCATCATTACAATTTCTTGATATGTCAACAGATTGAAGTGCACAAGGACTAAATTAAAACACCCAAAACTGCTTGACAATAAAATATACATTGTCTTGCATTGTAGTTTCAGGACAGTAATAACCATAGACCAATGATTTCAACATTATAACAGTGTTGAGTATTTTTGTCTTTTTCAAGCAGTGAACTACATTTAAGTTAGGATCACCTACATATTAAAGTAGGATGTCTGCAGGCATTAGCAAGTTAAATTTAAGGCTTTTTAGACATTTTAAATACTTCTTAGAATAACATGTAAGACAGTTTGCCACACAAGTAAGCACAGGCAAGTTGTACTTTTAGCTACTTGACATTTTTACAATTATCTAAAACGACAACATTGACATTTGTCCAAATGTTTATTCTGGTCCAAGAAAAGGACACATGCAGGCTTTTACCATTCAAATACAAACGCATTGTAACCACAGATAAATACACCATGAACTGTCATGATGTATTAGACAATTTTATGAACAAAAATAAATTTAAGACAATTTAAGACTTTTTAAGGGCTTGTAATCACCCTTAAAGACATGTCACATTCATTTTTTCATGTTAATTTTCAAAAATGTTAGCTATTTAATAAGGTTATAAGGTTATGTACTATACAGTTCCAAATCACACTGCCCACAGGCCTCCCGTGCATTGTTCAACTTGGAATACAGTCACTCTTGTCTCAGGCATGTCTTGAGTGGGGAAGGCTGGACTTGGGGTTCTTCACTGGGGCAACAGTCATAAGGCCATGTGTGGGAACTGAAAGGATATGAGATTGGACCAAGTAAGAAAAATACATTGAGTAACACACGCAGCAGGCTAAAATCGTAATTGTGTTTTGACAATGACAAACAGTCAGTGAGCAAAGAGCTGTTTCCATATAGGCTAATATCCATAACTACCTTCATTCTGATCTTGTGCTCTAGTTTCCATTTGAGCTGTTGCACCAAATGTAGAGAACTCTGCAAAAGAAAATCAATTTAAGTCAGTATTTGGTGAAAATACAGAGAAATACTCTTGATTAATATTGATTACACAAGGCACTGGCGTGAAGCCCAATCCAATTTATTTATTTATTTATTTAATTTTTTAAGGCCACGATTACACCAGGTAGGCTATAGAGTAATAATGCTAGAGGATTTTGGGGAAAAAAAGTTGTTTTTGTATTTCTAATGGAAATAATGTTTAACTAAACGCTTTCAAAGAGCGCAAAAATAGCTTTCAAAAGAGACGCCAACAATGCTAGCTTGAAAATGCTTGCTAGCTCCAGTTTGTCAAACACCAAAAACCAAATGAAGACTACACAACTATTTTATATCATATTTATGATGCACATTTTAACCAGCATGTTGATATCGCATTAGGACGTGGACAAGGTGAATTGCAGCTTTCAAAAGAACGCCACATACGTTAGCTTTCAAAAGAGGCGCTGGCAACAATGCTAGCTAAAAGGACATGAACAAAGGTGCTTTACGGACCGCCGTTTATACATGTCGAATTTGCTCAGTCGTTAGCTAACTAAACAGGCCATCGCCGAGATCAGCTAGGTAATGTTAGCTGGTCTTACATTACATTTGCACTGGGCTATTAGCGTTAAATACTCAAACTAGCAAATATGTAATCTAACAGAACACTAACTCAAATTAGTCTCAAACAGACGCCAGGTCTGAACAGACGCCATTCAGCTAGAACTGCAAACATGCATGTTGAAAGTAGGACTCCAACATTACATTGCAAATACTACTAACTGAAAAGTTCTCCAATGCATTCAGTTCTTCTTGTTAGCTTTTACGGCGGTTGGCATCCAGTATTGTTGCATTAATACATTCAGTTAAAAATATAAAGGCATAATGAAACGCTTACCTGCTCTTGAACGCCGTCAAAACCAGATTTTCCCACGGAAAATTTGAAATCACTGCGACCTTCTTCCAAGAGCACGTCACAGCAATATGCGCATGTGATTGGATATACCGTCTTCTTCTTCTTGTTTTACAGCGGGTGTATACAGCTTATTAGTGAATTACCGCCACCTTCTGCTCCGGAGTGTGTATCAGACAATAGATTTACACTCAAAAATACCTTCACCCTAAACTTGTGACGGTCCGGGTAGGGGGGACCCAAACGCAGAGGGAAAAAAAACACAAACTCAAAAGGGAAAATTAACAAAGACTTTACTAACACAAGGTGAACAAACAAGGAACAGACAAGGCCACAATGGGCTAAAACACAAACTCAAAAAGTAATCTAATGAAACAGAAAACAGGAACTCAAAAACACAGACAGGGCAGAACACGGGAAGGCAGAGCACAAGGGAAGGACAAAAACACAAGTCAGGAACAAAATACAGTCGGGAAACAAACACAAGCAGGCAGGTACATGTATGTCAGGTAACAAACACAAGGCAGAACACACGCAAGGAACCAGCACCCGAGTCAAGGGAACAGAGAACTTAAATAGACAAGGGGTAACAAGACACAGGTGAACTCAAAAAACAATCAAACCAGAAGGAGGGGATAACAAGACACAGGTGGGAACCATGATGGGATAACGAGACAATTGAAACAATCATACAATTAACAGGAGGGGAGCAGGACACAAAACAGAAGTGCCGCCATCTGGCGGCCCAACAAGGGAAACACAGACAGGAACACAGGACCATGACAGTACCCCCCCCCCAAGGGACGGCTCCTGACGTCCCAGGAGGCCGACCCGGGGAGGGAGTCAACAGAGGGTGGGGCTGGAGACCGGATTCAGGACTGGACAAGACAAGAACAGGGACAGAACACAGGAACAAGACTCTGGACCGGACTCTGACGAGGGAACAGGACTCAGACAGGAACAGGGACTGGACACAGAACTGGGGCAGGAACAGGACAGGAACGGAACAAGACAAGACTCGGGGCTGGACTGGACAGGAACGGAACAAGACAAGACTCGGGGCTGGACTGGACAGGAACGGAACAAGACAAGACTCGGGGCTGGAGTGGACAGGAAGGGATCTCGGGGCTGGAGAGGGACTCGGGGCTGGAGAGGGACTCGGGGCTGGAAACAGGACTCGACAGGAACAGGACTGGACAGGAACAGGACTGGACACAGGACTCAGGGCAGAAACAGGACTGGACAGGAACAGGACGGGACTCAGGACTAGAACGGGGCGCAGGACTCGGGACTGGACTCAGACGGGGGAGCAGGACTCGGGACTGGGCAGGACCCGGGCAACACGGGGAGACTCAGGGCTGGGCAGAACCCGGGCGACACGGGGAAATTCAGGGTCCGCACATCGGGCGACACGGGGGAAACTCAGGGCCCGCACATCGGGCGACACGGGGGAGACTCAGGGCCCGCACATCGGGCGACACGGGGGAGACTCAGGGCCCGCACATCGGGCGACACGGGGGAGACTCAGGGCCCGCACATCGGGCGACACGGGGGAAACTCAGGGCCCGCACATCGGGCGACTCGGGGGAAACTCAGGGCCCGCACATCGGGCGACTCGGGGGAAACTCAGGGCCCGCACATCGGGCGACTCGGGGGAAACTCAGGGCCCGCACATCGGGCGACTCGGGGGAAACTCAGGGCCCGCACATCGGGCGACTCGGGGGAAACTCAGGGCCCGCACATCGGGCGACTCGGGGGAAACTCAGGGCCCGCACATCGGGCGACTCGGGGGAAACTCAGGGCCCGCACATCGGGCGACTCGGGGGAAACTCAGGGCCCGCACATCGGGCGACTCGGGGGAAACTCAGGGCCCGCACATCGGGCGACTCGGGGGAAACTCAGGGCCCGCACATCGGGCGACTCGGGGGAAACTCAGGGCCCGCACATCGGGCGACTCGGGGGAAAATCAGGGCCCGTACTCGGGCGACAGGGGGACTCAGGAAACCAGGGGGAACTCAGGAAACCAGGGGGGACTTGGACAGGGGCAAGGCAGACATACAGGACTGGACTGGGGCGAGGTGGACACAGGACAGCAACGAGACGGGGCACGACAACACTGGACTGGGTTGGACAAGACTGAGGGGGAAACAGACTGCCAGATACTGGCACAATAGGGAGACCTAAAAAGACAGACACAGGGACAAGCAGGCGGGGAGGCACACGGCGACACCGATGGACACACAAAGGGACAGGCAGACAGGGAAGGCGAGGGGGGAACCCAACAACTGACATAGGGACTGACACACAGGCAAACAAGACAAAACACACGCGGACTGGCACACAGACAGACAGGCAGACAGGCGGGCAAACACGTTGGCCGATGGGCTGACGGCCTGGGGGGCAGACAAACAGGCCAACAAACTGGCTGACACACATACGGGTAGACTAACAGACAAACAGGCGGGCAGACAATTAGACAGGGGGGCCGGGGAACACACGGACACACGGTTGGGAGGACAGACACCAAAGGGAGAATGGACACCAGGGGGAGCGACGAGACCGGGGGAGGGACGACCACTGGGGGGAGCGACGAGACCGGGGGAGGGACGACCACTGGGGGGAGCACGGACACCGGGGGAGTGACGACCACTCGGGGGAGCGACGACACCAGGGGAAGGACGAACCCTGGAGGACGGGGGAACACTAGAGGGAAAACGGACACTGGGGGGCGTGAGAACACTAGGGGAAGCACGAACGCCAGGGGGAGCACGAACGCCAGGGGGCAAGGTGTGGACACTAGGGGGAGCGAGAACACTAGGGAAAGAACGGACACTGGGGGGCGCGAGAACACTAGGGGGAGCACGAACGCCAGGGGGAGCACGAACGCCAGGGGGCAAGGTGTGGACACTAGGGAGAGCAAGAACACTAGGGGAAGAACGGACACTGGGGGGCGCGAGAACACTAGGGGGAGCACGAACGCTAGGGAGAGAACGAACGCCAGGGGGAGCACAAACGCCAGGTGGAGCACGAACGCCAGGGGGAGCACGAACGCCAGGGGGCAAGGTGTGGACACTAGGGAGAGCAAGAACACTAGGGGAAGAACGGACACTGGGGGGCGCGAGAACACTAGGGGGAGCACGAACGCTAGGGAGAGAACGAACGCCAGGGGGAGCATGAACGCCAGGGGGAGCACGAACGCTAGGGGGCAAGGCAGGTGGCTTAGCCTGCGGGGCGGCCAGAGCAGTCTGCGGCGGCCCCTGCGGGACAACAGAAGGGACCGTTGTCCTCTCCGGGACTCTGGACGGCTCTGGAAGCCTCTCCGGAGCTCTGGACGGCTCCGGAAGCCTCTCCGGAGCTCTGGACGGCTCCGGAAGCCTCTCCGGAGCTCTGGACGGCTCCGGAGGCCCCCCCGGGACTCGAGGCAGCTGCGGAGGCCCCCCTGGGGCTTGAGGCGGCTCCGGAGGCCCCCCCGGGGCTCGAGGCACAAGTAAAGCCCGAAACTTGGGTGTAGCAGGCGGCCTCCGCGGAAGGGTCAGAGCAGGCGGGACCTCCGGGGCTGGAGGCGGCTCTGGGGGCCTCTCCGGGGCTCGAGGCGGCTCTGGGGGCCTCTCCGGGGCTCGAGGCGGCTCTGGGGGCCTCTCCGGAGCTCGAGGCGGCTCTGGGGGCCTCTCCGGAGCTCGAGGCGGCTCTGGGTGCCTCTCCGGGGCTCGAGGCGGATCTGGGAGCCTCTCCGGGGCTCGAGGCGGATCTGGGAGCCTCTCCGGGGCTCGAGGCGGATCTGGGAGCCTCTCCGGGGCTCGAGGCGGATCTGGGAGCCTCTCCGGGGCTCCAGGTGGCTCTGGGGGCCGCTCCGGGACTTGAGGCAGAGCAGGCCGTGAAGGCCGCTCCGGGACTTGAGGCAGAGCAGGCCGTGAAGGCCGCTCCGGGACTTGAGGCAGAGCAGGCCGTGAAGGCCGCTCCGGGACTTGAGGCAGAGCAGGCCGTGAAGGCCGCTCCGGGACTTGAGGCAGAGCAGGCCGTGAAGGCCGCTCCGGGACTTGAGGCAGAGCAGGCCGTGAAGGCCGCTCCGGGACTTGAGGCAGAGCAGGCCGTGAAGGCCGCTCCGGGACTTGAGGCAGAGCAGGCCGTGAAGGCCGCTCCGGGACTTGAGGCAGAGCAGGCCGTGAAGGCCCCTCCGGGACTTGGAGCAGAGCAGGCCGTGAAGGCCCTTCCTGGACTTGGGGTGGAGCAGGCCGAGGGCCCTGCCGACTGGGCTGGGCAGGGGACAGGAGCACAGACCACAGCCGTAGGGAACCAGGCTGGGCAGCTGGACGGGACCGGCGGGACCCCCGCGGGCCGGGCCCTGGAAAGATCGCCAGTCGAGTCCCTTCGAATGACGCAGGGCCGGGAACCGCTGGCTGGGCAGCTGGAGGTCTGGCCGACCGGGAGGCAGCCCGACCACGGCGCCTCCGTGACCGCCCACCCCGGGCACTGGGAAGCTCAAGGGCGAGGGACTCCCAGTCGCTGGGTGGCGAGTCCTCCGGGTCACTCCACCACCCCGGTGGCATGATAAACAAACAAAAAAAAAAAAAAAAAAAACACCTCTGCTGGGTCCCACACTGGCTGGTTCCTTCTGTGACGGTCCGGGTAGGGGGGACCCAAACGCAGAGGGAAAAAAAACACAAACTCAAAAGGGAAAATTAACAAAGACTTTACTAACACAAGGTGAACAAACAAGGAACAGACAAGGCCACAATGGGCTAAAACACAAACTCAAAAAGTAATCTAATGAAACAGAAAACAGGAACTCAAAAACACAGACAGGGCAGAACACGGGAAGGCAGAGCACAAGGGAAGGACAAAAACACAAGTCAGGAACAAAATACAGTCGGGAAACAAACACAAGCAGGCAGGTACATGTATGTCAGGTAACAAACACAAGGCAGAACACACGCAAGGAACCAGCACCCGAGTCAAGGGAACAGAGAACTTAAATAGACAAGGGGTAACAAGACACAGGTGAACTCAAAAAACAATCAAACCAGAAGGAGGGGATAACAAGACACAGGTGGGAACCATGATGGGATAACGAGACAATTGAAACAATCATACAATTAACAGGAGGGGAGCAGGACACAAAACAGAAGTGCCGCCATCTGGCGGCCCAACAAGGGAAACACAGACAGGAACACAGGACCATGACAAAACTACTATTTTATCCTCCATGCATTACACCTAGTCCTACTATAAAATCCCTATCCATGTCAGCCACCCTAGAACCCTATACCTGCTTATCCATCATATCCTATATTTAAAAATTAAAAAATAAATAAAATAATAATAATAATAAACCCTGCATTGGATATAACGCGTTAACGGTCCAAGCGTAAACGCGCAGACAGATAGATATTTTACTGAAAGCCAATACGTCATTTACAAACATTCTGACAACCTACCAGTAACATTTCAAATGAAGTAAGGATGAGGACCGTGATATAACGTAATTGTTACATTATTAAATTACATCATATTTACGTAATTCTATAACGTTACGGCAACGTTGCAGAACAGTCTCCACGAGGACTGGTTATTTTGCGACCATAGAGCAATGTTGTCACAACGTCACCTGTTGGTAATGTTGCGACTTACCAAATTACGACCAAAGTGCAACACTGTCATTACGTAGTGTGTTTGTAGGGATACCTCCAAAGTTGTAACAAAAAGGCTTAAAGACAACAAAGTGAAAGTATTGGAGTGGCCATCACAAAGCCCCGACCTGGACTGAACTGAAAATGTGTGTCTGAGCAAGGAGGCCCACAAACCTGACTGAGTTACACCAGTTCTGTCAGGAGGAATGGGCAAGAATTCCAGCAAAGTGAGAAGCTTGTGGAAGGCTACACTAAGTGTTTGATTAGTAAAGTTATCCAGGTGTGTGAGCCTACTTAACCAGTAGGGGTGGTCCTCCAATTGCCCTGATTCTCCCTCACAAGCTGAGCCCTGCCACACTCCACCGCCAGACTGCAGCTGGTGTGCATTCCGTTTGGCTAATACCACCCCCTCCCAGGAATGGAAATCAGCACAAGAGTTAGCTGACAATAGCCGATGGATTACCCAGTAACAAAATGGCTAGACGGCAAGATACCACCAGGCAATCCTGGAGTTGGAATCCTTTGTTCTATGCAACCACTGGAGGGGGGCATTATCTGAATAAATGACAAAGGGTTTTCCCAGGAGGTAGTACTGAAGAGTCAGCACAGCCCATTTTATGGCAAGACATTCTTTTTCAATGGTACTATACCGACACTCTCTGGGGCTGAGCTTACAGCTGATGTAGAGCACCGGTTGCTCCTTCCCATCCACCTCCTGGGACAACACTGCCACCAGTCCTCTATCTTAAGGCTTTTACATAGTCTATAAGTACAGGGCGCATAAGCTGTGCGGACGGACATTCCGCAGTTGTTTGCCCTTTCATAGTCCAGTCGTACCACCGCATACCTAAGCCCTACATTTCCCACAATCTTTGCGCATCGTTTTCCTTTTCTGCCAGAAGATACAGACTGTAAACAACATGGCCTCGTCCTTACCCAGTGTTGTGCTTATTTCTCTCCATGAATTGTTCTTCTGAAAATCTTTATAATCCCTTTGGGATAAATCGTATAGGTGCCTGTACCTTCTCACCTCTTCAGCCAGTCTCTCTTAAAATGTCGACTCCATGTCTGTTTTGTGTATTCCGCATCACTGCGTGTTTCCGGAGCCACATGAAATGCGTGTCGATGTGAAACAGTTTCATACCGAGCCATGATTTGTGTCACACCGGTACGCGAACACTAGGTACGCGCGGTCACAAATTGAGCTTCGCGTAGACATGCCCAGGCGGACATACGCTGAGGTCCGCTATTTCATCATTTTGACCATGCGGACCCCAGCGGAGTCCGGTCCGTGTATGCTACGTCTGGACCATGAATTGGCCTTTAGGCATTAGTCTGCAAGAGAAACAGTTTAGAAAAGTGAGGGCTAATCAAAAGAGGACCACCACATAAGCACACTTTGAGTGGAGAAAGCCGGTTTTTCCTTGAATGCTGCAGTCAAGGGAATCTGCCAATAGCCCTTGGTTAAATTCAGTGTCGAAAAAAACTGAGCAGTGCTTAACCGATCCAGTAGCTCATCGACTCGAGGCATAGGATAGGCATCACATTTCAAAAGTCTGTTTACCTTTCAGTAATCCATTCAGAACAAACCACCCCATCTGGCTTAGGAACAATCACGATAGGGCTACAGTAATCACTGTTAGATTCCTCATTTACTCCCATTTCTGACATTTTGCACAATTTTTCCTGAACCAATTTCTTTTTATATTCAGGCAGTCAATATGAGCGACTTCTAACCAGAGTGCCTGGGGGGTATGTATATGGTGTTTTATATGGGTTATTTTTCTTAGTAGGGGTGAAAATACATCAGCAATCGGCCAGATAATCTTTGTAAAATTAGGAATTTACGGTCCCAACTCGTCTGACATGACTTACAGTGTAGCGAGCAGAGCAGGGTCTACCTCTCTCCTTAGTTTTAGTAAACTGAGATGGAAGAATTGACCCATCCCAATCAGATCGGATGACCCACCCCTATCAGATCGAATAACCTTATAGTCCACATCTTCAATTCGCAATGTGACCTCAAAAGTCATATAGAAGCTGACGATCAGGGTAACACTAGGAGTTTGTCTCCCAGTTTGAATGCTCACAACTGAACTCCACCATTCTATTGCCGTCTCTGGCGTTCTTGGGCCTGGAGCAAATGTTCACATGCAATTTCACCCAGTGAATGTGGCTTTGCTTGCAGTTCCAAAACATAATTTTTTATTGAACTTCTCCCAAGTTACCTTTAACAGGTCTAAAATGCCATGGGGCCTTGCCCCGTACAAACATTCAAAGGGAGAAACCCCCATAGAGGCCTGGGGAACCTCCCTCATGGCAAACAACAGGGGGCCAATTAGTTTGTCCCAATTTATAATATCGGGAGAGGCGAGCTTGCAAATCATTGTTTTCAGTTTGTTTTCAATCTGTTGGTTTGAGAGTGGTAAACACTAGTTCAAATTGACTTGACATCCAAAAAATTTGGGTATCGTGTTGTGTAATCCACTAGGACTAACACAAAACTGTAGCCTTTGGAACTTTGTTCTAATTGCCTGATGATGTCCATGCCAATTTTTTTGAAGGGGACCTCAATTAAAGGAAGCGGATGAAAAGCAGCTTTTGAAATAGCTGCTGGATTTACTTTTTGCACTCTGGCCCTCCACACACCACTGGCGGACATCACCCAGTATTGTTGGCCAACAAAATCAAATCATCATAAGGTTGTGTTTTGTCCTGTCCCAAATGCCTGGCTATCAATTTTTGTTGAGACACCTGAAAAACGATTTTTTTAAAAATCTCTACTGCTATGGAAACGACCAACTAGATGACAACCGGAATGAAGAACAAATTAAAACACAAACTTACGACTGGGGACGTAACCATGTCAGATGAAGAGTGGCTGCTTTCCGCTTATTGGTACAGCGGCTGCTCTGAGTGCCATCAAAAATGGATGGATGAAGGGTTGGGTCTGGACAGGCACCTGTTTTTAATTTAATTGAGTGACATGGACTTGGGGGGTTAACTTCCATTCACAGGTCTCTGCTACCAGTGTGGAAGGTAGGTATTTGCCCTTAAACGCCAGGAGGCTTCTGAGACCATCAATCAATCAATCAAATTTTATTTGTATAGCGTATTTTACAGCAGTTGTCACAATACACTTTACAGACAACCCTGGCCTAAACCCCCACAGGAGCAAGCTTAAGGCAACAGTGGCAAGGAAAAACTCCCTGTGGTAGATGGGAAGAAACCTTGGAAGGAACCAGGCTCAAGGGGGAAACCCATCCTCCTCTGGTCGGCTCAGGGTTCCGACTGGTGACCAGCATGTCAGCCAGTTTCATAAGATATGTGATGTGGCTCAGATGATGGGTGGGGCCGGGTGGCGGTGATGGGGAACAGCAGGTGGCGACAGATGTGGGCAGGGTGGAGGCAATGACGAAGGAGGGGCTGGACCGCAGAGGTGGGGGAGGCCAGACGACTCTCGAAGCACTCTCGAGGGTTGGGGCAAGAGCCCCGCCGGCAGCGTGGGGAAGAGGGTAGAAAGGCAATTAGGGAATTTGCAATATAGCAGACAGTGAGTAAGGTGGCAGTGGTATGTATTGGGGGGACCCCGCCAGGAGTAGAATATGGCTGCATATCTACTGGGACAGGGATGGAGAGCCCATGCAGTCATGAGGGGTAGACAACCATACCCACCTATCAAGAGCCAGTCCATGTAAAGTCGGGTCACAGCTGATTGACAGGTGACAGTAAGGAAAGGATTGCCACCTACAAAGCTCTATGACTACAGACTTCTCGCACCCTGTCTCCAGACTACAACTGATTGTAAGCCTGACCATAGAGGTGCGTTTTTAATCTAGATTTAAATATTGAGACTGTGTCTGACTCCTTTATAAATTTTGGAAGCTGGTTCCACAGTAGTGGGGCCCTGTAGGAGAAAGCCCTACCACCTTTTAGGTTTTTGTAAATTCTTGGGACTACCAAGTAGCCTGCGTCTTGGGATCGGAGTGACCATGTGGGCTTATAAGGTAGGAGCAGGTTAGATATGTACACAGGTGCACGTCCATGCAGAGCTTTAAAAGTCATGAGCAAAACCTTGAAGTCTATCCTATGCTTAATGGGTAGCCAGTGAAGCGGCGCTAGTACTGGTGTAATGTGCTCATATTTCTTAGTTCTGGTCAAGATACGAGCAGCTGCATTCTGCACAAGCTGGAGACTCTTTAACAAGTTATTAGGGCAGCCAGAAAGCAGGGCATTACAGTAATCTAACCTAGACGTAACAAATGCATGGATCAATTTTTCAGCATCCCCGACTGACAGGAAATGTCTCATTTTAGCTATGTTGCGCAACTGAAAGAAGGCAATTCTGGATATGTTTTTTATATGGGTGTAAAAAGATAGATCAGGATCAATGGTGACACCAAGGTCTTTAACGACCATATTAGGTTTAGCCAAACAACCATCACAGTTTAAGGTGAGAGTAGACAATTTCTCCCTTAATATTTTGGGACCTGAGACGGGTCCATGGATTATGGATGAAGAGCTGGTTTTAATCTGTTCCTTCCCATATTATCTATGAGGTCCACCACTGTGGGAGTCGGCCTGCTGAGAGCTAGGATCACCTTGGTCTGTCAACTCAGAGCTGATGGAAGGTGGCTGACAGTGGGACAGGTTGCGGCAGCAACAGGGTATCGGTCAGTGTGGTTTTGCTAGCTGTTAATGGATGGTCAGGCTACAGCCCTACCTCCCACTGTCGGTGCCTATCTGGACCAGTATGAGTCTACATGGAGTCTGGAGCAGGTTGTGGCAGCTGAGCTCAGGGACTGGCAGGAGGGGTAGGGGAAGTTCAGGGTTTCTTGGGGAGTGGGGGATTGTCTATGTTGTCTATGAACTAGGAGGGGAAATTAGAATTGCTGTTTTGAAGTATTGGTAGGATTATGTATTTTCTGTAACTGTGGTTGATTTTTGTTTTGATTTGTGATTGCGTAGTTTGGTCGATTTTGTGTTGCTTCTTTGGGTTTCTTGCAATGGTGTGTTCTGTGTTATTATGTTATAATTTTATTAGATTTTTATTAATTGAGTTATTTACTCCTTGAAGTCCAGTGAAGTCCAGACTTGCCAGTTCTCCCTGTGTCCAGCTGTTCTGTCCTTCCCATGGGGGTGTCACAGCATATGACACCAAATCTATTGTTTACAATTCTCTGTTCAGGTGCATTTCACATAGTAGTCTCCACATTATGTTTGAAATCTCTCTGACAGGAGGAATTGATTATCATTCTCAGCTAGTCTTGGGCTCTCAACAGGACACTGGCTCTATTATCTGGGCGGCACATGGTATTTTTGTCATGGATTTTGACGCCCCAAAACCATTTGGTAATTTCTTAACTTACCATGAACTAAGTGAAATGAAAGTCAATACTGGGGTGTGTCAGTCAAGATCGAGTAAAAGAGTATAATTTTGGTACAGGGCATTGCAATTTTCTGGTATGTCTGAGGTGCCATTTGTGCCCTTGCCACCCATGTGCACAGACCAGGTCCATGCAGATTGCAGCCGAGCGTAGAGCAGATTGGTCCTTTCAGGGCTTTCCCATTCAATGCATGCAAGATCATAGCCTATTCCAAAGCCAATCAACAGCTTTCATGGATCAAATGCTGCCCAATTTGACTTCCCAGAAGCAGGAAAAATACATACTTTGCATGTATTGTTCATTGTCCTTTTTCTTTTTTATAATTTGAATTTGTGTATTTATTTCTATTTTTGTTTATGTTCTACTTCATTGTGGTCCCTGGGGTACTGTATTTCATTATTTTTCTTACACCTATCTGTAATGAGAATAATTACAATAAATGCAACTTAATCTTTTCATTTTTTATTGACTGTTAAAATAATATCTACAGTCCTACAAATTATGGATAGACATAAATGTTTATTATTTATAATAATTATTATTATCATAAATGCAATATTTAGCATCAATATTTCTTTTTGGCTAAATAAATTAATATGTAAGATGTAGTATCAACAGGGAATGAAAAAAGAGGATTTCATTAGCTATGAATGCATCTAGCTGCACCACACCCTCTGATAATATATTCAGTATAATGCAGCCCATTTTCCAAGTGCGCTGCGCTTCTCGCCTCTGGTCATGAAAATACTAACAGTTACTAGCCACGCTCAGTGAACCCACATTGACTGTGCCCATGAGGCATCCGACATTGATTCTGGAAACAAGAACCCCAACGTTTCACTGAGTTAAGCTTACTATGAGTCCAAGTCGGCACTGAGTTGGTCAACATTTGGTATTGAGTACTACAGCCCTGTGCACTCACCACTGTACTTACTGTGGATGGTATGCTAAGCATCCCTGAAATTACCAGGTAATTAGTGAAAGTAACGTAAGCACCGACATTGAACTGTAATTCGGGTTTATAGATTTTCACAAATCAAACAAGTTAGTTGAGGAATACTTTTGAATTTGCAATGGCTTAGAAAGGAAATAAATCTCAAACCTCATTCACATGGGAAAATCTGCAAGTAATCTATGTTTAAAAGCTAATTTTATTGAAGTAAAATCAGGGCCTTTGTCTTCATGAATGTGTAGTGCACTTGGAACACATGCAGTGAAAAATGTAAATTCAATGCTCTAAACCAGGGGTGGCTCTGTCTGACTGTTCTAATGATGCTATGATGTGCTAATTCTCAAACAAGCTCCAGGGTGTGTTTTTGTTTATTCTCAAGTTAATTTAAATTTGAAAGAAGAATATTTTCTCCTCTTCCAGAAATCCTTTTGATAAATCTGAATATCTGCAAAGTAATATGTACATTTCTCAAATACACATTTTTCAGTAATTCCTCTTAATGTTACTGACATTTGTTTGTAGAATTTTTGTAGATCAAAATCGCAGTGCTATCCCCAACTTAAATAACAATGTTCTACAAGTAACTCCACTAAAATTGCTGACCGAAATGTAAATTTGACCCCGATATTAGCTTTTTCTGTCCAGCCATATACAGTTATCTCCGTAATGTTTTGGACAAAGACATTATTTTTCTTTATTTTGGCCTGTACTCCACAATTTTAGATTTCTAATCAAACAATTCACATGTGAAAATGGGGGGGGGGGGGGGGGGACTATGTATAAAAATGACTGACTACGCTGTAATTTGTACATGATGAAATTAAAATGTATAATAACACCCTTTCATAAAAGCTGAGGATGAGCACTTTAGCCACATATAAATTGTTTGATTACAAATCTAAAATTGTGGAGTACAGAGCCAAATCAAGAAAAATACATGTTTTTGTCCCAAACATTATGATGTGTGTCTGCGAAAAAGCCCTTGCGATCTACTTTTAACAAGATCTAAAGACTCCAGTGGGCCAAGAACCAGCAGCACTGGAGCAAAAAGTTGTGAAAAGGCAGATGCATATCCTTTTAGACCAGCAGATCATAGCTGCTGAGGAACTGATTTATCTCAAGCTGCATTGAGTTCTTCCTGTGGTACTGCAATTTTACAATGGTTTCTTTTGTTAGACACCACACAATATTTGTATACTGCCTCTTGATCTTCCATAGGAGTCTGTACTGAACATTGCACCTGGAAGTCTTAAGCTTCTTTGCAATTTCTAGGGGAATAACCTTGCCACAATGTGTTTATTTGGCCCCACACATTTAAACCTAATGCCTTATTTGCCATATTTCTTGCAGCGTTAGTGCCTATTTTACTTACACTACAGGTTGATGGTATTATTATTAAGATTTCAGTGTAACCCTCCAGCTCCCCCCCCCCCCATCCCACATTTGCAAAATGATTGGATAGACTTCTAATAATTTGTTTGATAGCAATTAAAGCCAAAGGAGGCTATTTTGAGGAAAGTCGTGTCTGAGATTATTTTTTAGTGAAACTCATCTTTTTATATTATTATGTTGTTGTATTATTATATTGTAGATAGAAATTGTGCTGTGTGTGTGTATGTATGTGTGTGTGTGTATATATATATATATATATATATATTAGAGCCCGACCGATATGCCGCAATACAGGTATGTATATTTAGTGAAAGTTTTTAATTAAATGCGTTTATACGACCACTATGTTTATCAATCCTCATTATCAAGCGAGCGAGCTAGCTAAAATATTTGGTTCACTTTAACAAGCTAGCTGGCTAGCAAGCCTTTATGAAGTGGCAGTGAGCACATAAGCAGCGTAGGATCTACATTTCTAGAGGACATCGCTGTATTCTCAAATAAATAACCAGCCAAAATAAAATGGTGATTGAATGCATCACACATTTGTTTTTTATCTGAGATAATGATATTAGCTACTATATGATGCTGGGTCAATAACCAACGCGTTATTGCAAGCGAGTGTGTCATCTAGTCACGCGTCATCGTAGCAAGCTAACCAGACAGTAAAAACGCTGATAAAACACTTCTAACATGGATCATTTTAAGCCATGTTATCTAGCTTTGTCGTGATAACATGAGAGAAGGATTGCTGTTGGAGAAGTGAATCAACCAACAGTTAGCGCGAGTAACCTGCACGAAAGCACATTGTCGTTTTTTCACGTATTTCATCCAGTCAATTGAATTTCATCTAACGTTACACTTGATTCACTGATTACTTAGATTCAGTCTTACTCTTTGAGATCATGTAGTAGAAATAAAATAAGAAAATATAATTAATTTAACTTACTGAAAATATATAATAAGAAATAATGAGGCTGTGTCAATAGCTAATGCGTTATTGCGAGCGAGTGTGTCATCTAGTCACGCGTCAGAGCTCATTGTAGTTATTTTCACCACCAAATTCTTATGGACAGGGAAGCTCGCTAGATAATAAAATAAGAAAATATAATTAATTTACTGAGAATAGATACTAAGAAATAATAATAAATTAATAACAACAACAACAATAATAATAATATTCATAAAAATACATGTTTGAAACTGGAAAACTGATTTTTTTTAAATTAATTTTTTATAGATGGCTGGAAAAGAAAGGAGCAAAAGCAAGGTGTGGAGTTATTTTGATTTCACACACTTAAAGATGGTGTTAATATAATCATTTACATTTTTTTATCTAAAAAGTTCTTTGTGTGTTTATTTTTATTTGTTTGCTTATAAGTTAAATGTTCTTAAATATAGAAACTTTAATAAAATATAGGTTTTTCAAATTGATTTGAAAATGTTGCACTTTTTGACAAAATATTGGTCAAAACATCAGTAATCGGTGGGCTAGGACTCTCCAAAATCGGGATCAGCATCGGACCCAAAAATCTGGCATCGGTCGGGCTCTAATATATATATATATATTATTAACCTCTTTGTTTATGCATGTATTAAAATAATAATTAAATAAATGAAACAATGGAGTGACAGAATATCACAGCTTCTTTCAAATACGCTGTGGTACCATGCAAGGAAGGTAGTTAGTACGCACAGTTTATGTCTTTTCTGTTGAATGTTATTTATTGTGCCTTATAGACAATTGGAAAAAAATGAGTGTAAATGATCTGATAGATGCTGAGGTAATCAAATCAAAATATATTCCTCTGTTAAACAGCCCTATGACATTTAGCACTTAAGTGAGTTTCAATTACCACACTCCATCGAATGGTATTAACAACACCAGTAAGGCCAGAACTCTGTGTCAGTATTTGCATAATGAAATCGCCACAGTAATTGAACAACTTCAGGAAAAGGTCACATCATACTGAAGCCTCTGTAAAGAGGAACCATAGATTTGTGGGATATGTCCATTTTATCAAATTGAATGATCTGAAGTCATAGTAAGACAATAAATTATGTGATTTTAAACTTACAGTATTGTGTGGATGCATAGCACACCATTGACGTGCATATGACTTATTTGTGGAATTGTCTGTAATTAAAAGCTGAACCATGAATGCACAAGCCTATAATTACTGTACGTCTGAGGATATTAACCCCAATGGGAATTCTGAGGCTCACATTATATTTTTCTCTAAGCTTGCACTGTCGGCATTTTAAACATGGAGAGATTGGGATTTTCCATTAAATGATGTAATAATATTAATTCAAATGTAATTACTTAACATCTTCTCCTGACAGCCGAATGATAACAAGATTTGTTCTGACAGTGACATGGAACATGAATGTGACCAGACAATTTTAAATGATCCATACAGATAATCCATCCATCCTGCTTTAAAGGGGCAATACCCACTAAATCACATTTTTGAGTTCTAAAGCTGAGTTCTAAACCATTTTGTGCAAAAAAAGAACCCATGCACTGCCACCCAAAGGTGAGAAGTTTTATTTAGTTTCACCTGGAACCCAGCCCACATCCATTTTTGCCTTCTACATAAGCAAGTCAAAGTCCTATCACCACCCTCTTCTTGACTGAAGGGCAAGTATATATTCAACCAGTCTAATACGACTGCACAAATTACCCTGCTCATTTCAAACCTCCTGCAGTCGAGTTGTGACAGCCTGGACAGTGTGTTTTGCTTTCCTACGCTTTTCTAGAAATTAGTATTTTAGTAGTTAATTAATAGTAGGCTAGTAGTAGTGTGTTGCAGTTTGTTCATTGTTAAGATTAAGGTAGACTAGTTTTTATAATTGTGCATAGCTTTTCCAATTGTTTCATGGTATTTTAATTAACAGTATTTTCCAATTTTAGTATTTTTTTCCCATTGCAGAAAGTAGACAACAGTAAGTCATCTGGACACCCCTTGGTCTGGAGCTGTTTATTAATGGTTTGGGCTAGGCCTTTATTTCCAGTGAAGACAAATCTTAATGACATTTTAGACGATTATGTGCTTCCAACTTGAGCATGAGTTTGGGGATGGCCCTTTCCTGTTTCGGCATGACAATGCCCCCAGGCACACAGCAAGATCCATATAAGATGGATTTGTCAAGATTGCTGTGGAAGAACCTGACTGGCCTGCACAGAGCCCTGACCTCTCAACCCCATCCAACACCTTTGGGATCAATTGGCAAACCAGCTGCAAGCCAGGCCTAATTGCCCAATCTGTGTCCGACCTCACTAATGCTCTTCTGGCTGAATGGAAGCAAATCCCTGCAGCAATGCTCCAATATCTAGTATAAAACCTTCCCAGAAGAGTACACATTGTTATAGCAGCAAAGGGTGGACCAACTCCATATTAATGTCCATGATGTTGGATGAGATGTTGGATGTTAGGTGTCCACATACTTTTGGTCATGTAGTGTAGCTAGCATGGATTTCACCTGATGCCTTTGTGGCTGTTTAATACGTTTAAATTTGTTTAATACGTAATTGTTTAATACACTTTTTATTTGGTTAAAATTGCAGCCAGTTGGTTCCTGCTAGAACATTAGATTCTAGTGACTGCATGTCTAGTGACTGATGGTCTATCATTGAATCACAGTTGACCTCAGTCCTGCCCAGGGAGGTTGGATATCAGTCAGAGGGATTTTCCCGGTCTTATGTTTGAAAAGTAAATCCTTTAGTTGAAAAACTGCACCATGACAACAGTGGGAGAAGAGGAAAGAATCTGGCTGAATATCAATGATAAAATAAAAAAGTGTACTCTCAAAACTATAGAACTGAAGGATTAAATCGTTTTAAAAACGAATGAGCCAATGATGCTCAAACTGCTGAGGGATGCTGGGAGGTAATAATGAACAATGCTCTGTGCCTCCAACGGTGATGCACAGCTGTCCAGAGGAATAACAGTGCCCTGGTGAGATCAAACAAACGGTGTCATTTCATTACAGAGGGAAGGAGAACGGATTACTGTAGCAATTGCTGTCTTTATTGCGCACATCAATATTAAGACGAGTCAACTGGGAACTTTATGTGTCAGATGATACTGAGTGACAGACAGATGCCAGCTCATTGGTAAGCAGGCCAGAAGGAGTGTTAAGCCACTCAAAACACTGGTCTGTTTTTGCAAAGATGTGACATCACACTGGAGTTTAAAAAATCAACATGCATACTGTATATATCGTGTTGAAAAATAAAACATGAGTATCTAGCATTAGGGTTAATGTTGTACTTGATAGATATGCAGACACTTAATCATCCTCCAAGGGAATGTTCTTTCCACAGCTGGTATCCTGGATTTAACACCTGGTACAATTGAAGTGACAGAGTCAGATTAATACCAACAAATGCACATAAATGGCAACAGTTATGGGACATGGTGCACTGACACATGCCGCTAGAACTTAAATTACAGTAACTGTTCAAAATGTGCATGTGAAATTGCAACTGTTTAAGTAAACCTTTTTCAGCACCTCCACCTATACCTACCTCCAGAGGACAATTTGACAAAAGAGGTAACTAATGGGTGGTCTCGGTCAAGAGCTTGCTTTCGGCTTTTTGACATTCAGCGCTTGTACTGAACAAATATTTGGTGTAGGCATTGTGGTTATTTAAAATTCAAATTTTATGATTTTTTGGTCGTTGAGAACAGTCAATATATTATTAGAGCTGAGAAAGGAACTACTAACCAGTCTCATTCAACATCTTTCTCTCCTACTGCCATGACGAATGATAGGCGTCCCCACCTCTGTCACAGCAATTCATGCACTTTGGAAAGTGGAAGTAGTATCAGTCATTTGCTTTGATTTGTGCAGCGTTATTTAAAAGCGGTATACAGGGGGCTGGGGGCTGGGGGGATGCTTTGGGGACAGGAGTAGGAAGGAGGTTGCGGGGGGGGGGGGGGGGGGGGCGGAGTGATTTGATGAGGTTATGTCTTTACTGTCAGATATTATTAAGTGTGGGACGTGTGGTCAGCAGAGATAGTGAGCATATGTTTGTGTCACTAAACAGTGCTTTCCTAAGGCAGCTGATGAAGCCGGGACCGACAAGGACAAATTCTCCTTCCTTGTCATTTTCTTTGCTTTTCACAGACAACCCCCCACCTCCTCCCACTCTCCCACCCCCCACAGATAATGGGAAAATGTGGAAAATGCTACAAACTGCTGACATCAAAGGGCCATGGCCAATAGGCTTACTTAGATTATATAAAAAAACAATAATGCTTTTAGATTAAGGCAGTATAAAGTCAATTTATTTTATTTTCTCGTTTTTGGTTTTTCTTTTTTTCTTATCTCCAGCAAACCTTGAAGATGGGGGGTGTTTTAGTCCTGAGAGATTATACAGACAATTTTCCATTTTCTTCTTGATATATATTGTTATCTACTTTTGCTACAAACAGAAACACACAGGTGTAGACTCACCCACACGCACACACACACTGCTAAATAATCTTTGTTTACAGACAAGCAGCAGGTCAGTGATGATAAATACAATTTCTCTAAAGTTCAATGATGAGAGAATGGTGGACAGAGAAACACAAAATTAGACACAAAAATGATAATTACCAAATAGCTCAGCTGAATGATCCTCATTAAACATTGAAAGCAGTATTTTAAATGGGCTGTGAATTTTGGGTTCTGTCATTCACAGCAGTATTGCAGAATTTTTTCCAAATACTGAAAGACACTTGAATAGGCAAAGAAAGCTATTTTGTTTAACAAATGTTCCTTTGTCCTCAGTTTTTAAAAAGAACTACCTCATGGCCTTAACAGTTTTTAAATGTACTTCATATTGAGTAATACTGAATGATCACCATGGTGATATAAGACCTGAAAAGGCCAATTGTCATAACATAAGTTAATAAAACAAGTACAAAATAAAAACATTTTCAAAATAAAGCTTTTTTTTGTACAGTTGCGAGACAGTAGTGGCTTTGGTTGTGGGGGAAATGTGTTTGTTTCTGATTAAATTTAAAATGGCAATTACATGGTTTGGCCTAAATGACTCAGACAAACATGATCCCTTTTACTGAATGCAGTTGAAATGAGTAATTAAAAATATTTCATTTGTAATAATTAGCTGGGAGTTCAGCAGCCTCCTTTCTGGTGAATTGCCCTGAATCATGAATCACCATCCAGAATGCTGGATATCAAATGATTTTCTGAGAGAAATTTGTCTTGATAAATTTGTGGGCCTGCATTTCACATCGAAGATTCCCATTCTGTGATGCACAGGATGCAAACTGGCAGAAATTCTGAGGCACTTTATGACTGAAGACACAACAAAAGGCAGACAAAACCCTGGTAAATTAGTGTCTTGTAAAAACATGTTCACGGCAGAAGGCAGGTCACCTCTGAGCCAGATCTCACTCCAGGCAGGAGGGGGGGAGTCCCGTGAAAAAAATAAAACCAGACAAGCATCTCATCTGGAAAAATTATAATAATATTATAATAATAGGAATAATCAGTATACACATATCAACATTTTAACTATAACTTCCCAATGTCCTTACTGGAGTATTGTTCATGTTAACTAATTAGATGAACTGTGTGCAATAGCTAGTTAATGAATTTTCTGTGATTTCCCCCCATCCATAATGTAATATCTGCTTTTTCTCAAGAAGGAAAAGTTCCATAATGTAATATCTGCTTTTTCTCAAACAGGAAAAGTTTTCCTGAAATGGCTCCATCACTGTCCTTGAAAAGTTTGGAAAGATGTGCTCTCTGTAAAACAGGTCACCTCTGAGCCAGTTTTACTCCTAGGGGTTTAAAAGAAAAAAATGAAACCAGACGGACATCTAATCTGGAAAAATGATAATGGTGTGGTGTGCAGCTCAACTCAGCTTTGCAGCTGTACGGCCCTTCAGCTGGAAAAGAAAAAGGAGGCATTCATGTTCCAGGTCTTTTTAATCTCTTAGTCTGTGAGTCTGCATTATGTTGTACTTCTCTACTCAGGCCAGTCTTCGAGGCACTGACATCTGAGCAATGACAGCAATTAAGAAGTGAAGGCTCTGGGCAGTTCTTAATGACTTGGTAGCAGGCTTTCAAGGAGGACACCTTTTAGGAAGAGAATGTTCTCCTCAGTTTGTGTCTCATTTCACCCCTGCTCACTCGTTCTACAGGGCTAGTACTTTGATGTTGACCCTGTTTGACAGTGTAAAATTATATATTTTGTTGTTGACTCTGCTAAGGTGTTTTTACCCAGCATGCAGCACACCCTGCCCTTTAAGACAACGTTGGCTTGTTGGTGATATATCCATTTACACAGAACAGAATAATTTAAAAAAATCTTTAAAGCTTCACAATAAGTTTGGGACTCTTAATGCGATACGCAAGCCTTAATTAATGGATCTTAATTTGGGAACAAAATAGAAATTCAAAAAAAATCACCAAACAATGTTTTTTTTTTTTCAATCATCCTGATAAGGGATATTTTAGTGCTTCACATTCACGGCCAACATTGAGGAAAAACGTGTAGTTCTGGCCAGTTATGGTGATTAGATATGAAAAAAACAACCAAATTATACATTGTGAAGTCTCAGGTACAGAAGTTAAATTCTTAAATTTGTCTATTTGTGTCCACATTTCCAGCATGTTTGCTTGAAATGAGCTGTTTCAGAGGGGAATAAAAAAAGTTGTGTTATTTGGAGGTCAGGGCAAACATGATCTGAGACGTTGGTAAGATCAATGCGCACGATTCTTTGGGGAGCCGCAAAGGAGGCAGGTCAGAGAGACGAACAGCATGAGGCCTTTTACCAAGACAGCACCCCCACCGGCCCCCGCACAGAGAGCGCAGCGCCAACCGCATTCAGAAAAGGAGACAATAACAGTGTTCTCGTTTTCCAACAGCACATGGTGAGACATGGATTTCCCCCCCATATTTATTTATTTATGATTGTTTGTGTTTTCATACATTCCTAAATGGCTGCCCTCCAAAAACGGGGCCACAGGAAAATGGAAGGACATGGATGAACAAAGTTGAATTTCAAGAGTATTCTCACAGCCGTGTATACTTCAGTTAAACCGATTAACAAAAGTAAAATTTTAAAGAATAGTATACGAGTGCTATAGTCTGTACTGAATTTGTGACCTCACAAGGCTTATGGTACTTACTAAGATTAAAGACCTATCCGCATTCTCTGCACAGTTGAATGAGAAGTGCGCAGCACCCAAACTTCAATTTTTAGAAAATAAAAATGTAGTGGCCAAAGGAAGAGCCCAGAGTCATTAATGCTAAATTTATTAATGAATTTATAAAGATCTATGCATCTCATTCTCATTCTGGTTTCTTTTTATAAGGGTTGAAATGATAATCTTTGTAAAAACACAGACACACACACATTCTCACTCTTGTTATGTATATCTAATGCAATCATAAGGCTATCAGTTCAATCAGGCAGGTACAGTCTATTTTATCAATTTCTTTGAGGAAAGGGAAGGTGGGGGGTATGGTGAGGTTAAATTTCTTTGGTGATAACTTTCAGCTACATGAAAAGTTTCCTAAACAAAAATGTCAGTGGTTCAGTGGTAATATACTGACCACTGAACCCCTGAATGATGGCCAAATAGTAGGCACTATTTTCCACAGACAAAAATAATCCAAAAACAAAACAGAGAAACTTTCCATTAGCAATGCTGCAATCTATATCAGCGTTAAGACAGTGGTTGTGTTTCATGTTGCATTACGGAACAAGTGATATACTTGCAGCTGATAAACCATTTCCCTTCAACCATTTCGCTTGTCCCGTAATAGACCATGAAAAACAACCAACATGATAGCATTCACTGGGCCTTGCTTGGATAATTCTTCATTAACAAACTGCATACTGTCAGCAAAACAAGCAAACCTTTCCCATATCCCATTGGCAGGCAGACTAAACATTTCCATTCAACACAATTTTCAAGAAAAGGCATTTTAGTGGCTGGATGTAAAGGTTTTACAAACAGCAAAACAAACACCTGAAATCTCCATATCAGTGAAGCGTACATGGATGCTGGTTGTATCAGGTGGGGGAGTTCAGTATGGAAGTACACATCAGGGAAAGGATGGGCCTAGAGTCCTGGTGGTGGGTGCATGGAATAAAAAAAGCCACCCCAGCCTATTATCAGAACTATGCTGACACAAATCCGATTGTAGGAGGCCTATGCCAGAAATGTCAAAGTTTCCCCACATTTTTCTTGATGTTAAGTATCTGGACTCAATGCTGGATCCACACATACAACAGAACCAAAAAACATGATATTACCTTGATAACATTGTAGGCCTGGCACATTTCCAAAAATGGAAATTTTTTTCAAAAATCCAAAAATAAGTGTCATGCAGTTCTTTTGTAGAGAGGAAGCTGAGAGGGCAACAGATAGAGAAGGGATCAAAGCTCAGAAGGTGCCTTGGCAGGGGAGTAGAGTTCTGTGGCTTCAGAGACAGTCAAAATATGGACTACACCACATGTCTCACTATGGCCATCTCTTCGTAATGTCCAGGATGCATTTTTGGTGAAAGTACTATCAAGTGATTCTACTGGTTTGCATTGTGCTTCTGCTGGAACTGTTATAAGTGCAAATGCACTCTTCTGCAAATGCTAGGAATTGTCAGATATTCTCTATGTGATATCCAGACACTGCTGTTGGGAAACTGTTGCATTTCTATAGCTTCCAGATCATTTTTAATGCTTCCCCAGAGCTCCTCAGTAGATAAAGGCCCTTATTCCAAATCCTCCTCGACACTGTAAATTATGGGGTAACAGTCTTGAAAAAAAGATGTTATTTTCACCTCACTTTCTCTGCTCCTTATCTTAGACTTAGTTAGGCTAATCATTACCCCAATTAAGTGGACTGTAGACATGTTTCTGTTGCCACAGTGTCATGATAATATGTTGGGTGTAAAAAATAAATTCATAGATGCAGAATATTGCCACAATGTCTTACATTACATTACACCTTGTCACAATGAAGGTTATTGTGTAAAACAAAAACAAAAAACTAGTCATGCAAAACCATATTGCTAAAAATAAGAAAGCTGAAATGGAAATTAGAAACAAGCCTGTCCAATAAATTGAAAGTAAACTGGAATGAATATATTTGGCTCTAAAACTAGTCCTAGTAAAAATAAAATAAAATAAAATAAAACTTTTTTTTTTCAAAAGTTTATAAAGGCCACTATATTGAAAAATGCTGCTTAATGATGTGCATCATGATCAGTCTAACCACAGGACTTTTGAGTTGAACTGTAATCAGACATTACTAGCTACATGACGGAGGTCTAAGCACCAAAAATCTGGGGTCAGACAAGTGACAGAGCACAGCCTGGAATTACTTGGAATGCATTAGGTACAATGTACTGTGCCTTTTAACTTAAGTGTCAGTTAAAAAGAAGCAAAAAGTTTTCTGCTAGGTCATATCATTTAATTGTTAGAAACTATTGATTTTGCCTTTTGTAACTAAAAATATCTGTTATTACAAACACCTTTAAACTGGTTGGTCATTTTAATCTGTGAAACATAACAGCCATTTTTAAAAAGTGGTTGTTATTTTATTGAAATTAAAATACCATGTAATATAATTTATATATATATATATATATATATATATATATATATATGCATATATAATGTAAAAATTAATTTCAGTGTCTAATACATATAGTTACTGTTGATTTTTCCTCTCTCCTAGAAGCTGGCATGTTGGCGTCCTGAGATTGCTCAACTCAGATATGCATTGCTGCTGTACCCAAAGTATGAATGGAAACAACAAACTTTGATTTTGCTTTATTAGTACACAGTACACTACAACAATGGCAAATAACATTGTCACCATTGTTGCCTAGGTAATTTAACAAGTCTCTGCAGTCTCATCTGCAACTATACCTCCTAAGCATGACTCACTGGACAATAGCATCTATCTGGGAGTTCATAAAAATATTCATTCACCACCAAAAAATTTGTATTCCATCATAGCAACAAGATAAAGCCAACAATAGCTTAGAAGGTATGTCTATACATTGGTGAAAAACGCTGCTCACTGAATAGCGAAATAAGTGAAATTCTTGTGTAATTACACCACGCAATTGTTTTTATGTGTAGAGATGTCTCTTTCAAGATTAATTTATTGTCTTGGACAATCCGTTTGTGAAATAATTACTCATTTGCAACCCCTGTATACCTTCTGAGATAGCTGTGCATAAAACCACATGTGCTGTTTATACCATTGTGGCCCTTCACATTTCATTGATTTGGTTGACCATTCTCATCTAGTAGAGAACAGTATAAGCTCTCCAACAATGTATGATGTGCCTAATTTGAAGTCTGGAACAGCGATTTAAGGCAGAGCGTAACTGCATCATCACAGCTTTATGCATTTAGCCGCAGTGTTGGCAGAAAAAGACATGCTCCCAGTGAGGTCTAATTGTTGTTTCCCTTCTATTTTTGGAAAACATCATTAATCTTGGTGAGATTAATCTTCTCATCATGGCTAAGGCATATCCTTGGTTAGGTGATATCGATATGGGCAATGAGTCAGAAGTGGAAAGCAAGGGAGGCTACTCTGAGCCCCGACAGCATTGATTCTCTCCAGGAATATATATATATATATATATATATAGTGCATAAGGTAGACCATGAAGTATTAGTGTCATAGGCATGGAAATAACTTGTTCAAATTTATTGTGTGTTCATATGTGCTAGAATGTAAAATTTACCTTTGACTGATTATAAATAACAACATTTGTGAAACACACTAGAAAAACGTCATTCCTGGACATGCACAAAAACATTACGTGCTGCAAAGTACAGAAAAATGGCATTTTATTGAAGTTCAGGAATGTATGATTACATATTTAGGTGTGTGTAACAAAGTGTGTTTGTGGCATAGCTTGGTTTGCAGGAGGAATTCAGGGCAATTAGAGGACCACACCTACTTTTTAAAAAGTGTGCTTCTTTCTACAGTAGGCGTCTGAGATTGGGGATCCCCCACGACGGCAAGAGAGAGCACGTACCGACCGCTTAATTTAATTTATTTTGTCTTTGTTGTTTTAGTATTTTGATTTTGCCCAGACCCAGTGAGGGTGATAGGCAAAGGTTTTTCCGTTTATGTTTGTAACTGAATATCCTCTCTCTCGTTACTCGAAATAAAACGCCAGAGTTATCCGGAATTTATGCATCTCCCTGTGTCCAGCCTTTCTGTCCCTACCAGGGCGGGCACGAAACCCAGGACAGAGGAGTCTCCGAGGACGGAAATCTCTCTGCTAGTGCAGATGGTGAAGCAGCTAGCACAGACGCAGGAGTCGCAACACCAAGCTCTCTGCTGCCTGCAGGAGCATCAGCAACAAGCAATACAAGCTATGTCTGCATCGCAGGCTGCGGATCAAGCTATCCTGACAAAGTTGCTAAAGGAGTGAACAGCCAGTCTCACCCCGACCCCCCTCCTGTCAAACCTGAAGGGACACCTGGGTACACTGCTTACATTTTCTTTAGTCGTTCTGCTTATCACCCTCAGATTTTTCGCACTTGAGGTCAAAGAGTTTATGATCCAGGAAATGTATAGTTTACCTGATTCTCTACCTGACTCCCAGTTTTGCATTACAATCTTAACCCCTTTGCGCAGATGCCAAATCTGCCCAATCCTTGCCCATTTAGGGGGTGCGCTATTTAAAGCTTTATAAGACCACATGTGCACATCATAGAGACTTGAAGCAAGACGTTTGTACCACTTACAATTCTAATAGATTGGTTTATAATCATAATTTAGGAAGAAATAAAGTGCCACAAATGCAATTATACAGCAAAAATGAAGTTGTAATTTTTTAGTTTATAATGAAATACTGAGAGATCCCATATATAAAACAAGTTAAACCGTACATGTCCTGGATCAAAAACTCCACGTGCGTAAAATGTAAGGGTGGATATACAGAACTACTATAGATCTATGGAGCAAACAGTAAGCAGTGTACCCAGTGTCTCCAAATTTATCCAAAATGTCTACATTATGCATTGATGTACAGTAAATCACAACATAGGCTAATACTTTATTTCACTACAAATCAACTGCTTTGACTCAAGAAACTCACTTTTGCATCATTTTAAAGTGGGAATTACAAGATTTCCGTCAGTACAGGGGTCTAAAATATTCAGGGGACTAGAAACATCCAAAATCTCTCCAAAAATGTATAAAATTATTTTTGTCTCTTATAAAGCATATACATTTGCCTCTTATGTTTAAGATGAAACATTGATATCAGATTAAAAGCAATATGCAAAAACAGTGTAGTACATGTACCTAAATGTGTAATAATAAACTTGTATGTTTTTCTGTATTGTAGGTATATAATGTTTTCTTGTATGGAGATGGGACGACATTAAAACAATATTCGACCTGTCACGGGTCGAAGTGAGGTGGACCCAAATGCAGACTCCAACAACAGAGTGGCAAAACTCCCGTAGGAGATGTTTAATTTGGAAGTACACAATACAGCAGGGAGTCTCGTAGCCAGTTCGTGCAAAGATCAAAACCAGAAAAATCCACCGGGGCAAAAGTACAAAATCAGAAGGCAAAATCAAAGTCAGTAAACAGGCGGAGATCAGAACAGGAAATCAGCAAAACAAAGACGACAGGCAAAAATCGGTGGCTTGTGCCTGCGTAACAATGGTGGTGCTTAGAAACTCCGTACTAGGCATAGTTGTCGTGTATCATCTACTAATAAAACAAGAACACAAGAGTTTGTGTTTTAAACTGATAGTTTGGTTGCAGGAACAACAAATGTCTGAGTTGAGCAAATAATTGTTACGAGGACCATTTTTTTAAAAATGTGTTGCTTCCTTGTATTCATCTTCTTCCACATGATGCCACGCATTGGTTTTTACTTGGCTCGGTGAAGAGCTGCGATGGAATCCATAGCCTTTAAGTCTTATCAGAAAAGGAACGATTGACAAAAGTCAGGAAGGTATTGTTTACTGGTGTAAACATACACCAGTAAAATATAATTCAGTGAATTGCTTTTATTGACAATCAAGGCAATTAAAGAGTCGTGGCATTAGGAAATACTCCTCTGAATTTGAAACTTAAATGACTATGAACAGAGTACTATAAAAGAGTAGTGTACCTTTGTTCAATGTTTGCCCTAAATTTTACTATAATAATGTAGCAGTTTTTTGCTTATAGATTTTGCTGTTTATAATTGATAAGCACACAAACTAACAAAAAAATGTATCTATGTAACACGAAGGAGGCGTACGTGCTCTTGTGCTAATTTAAGTTAGACTATGCCACTCCCAATTACAACAGTGGGAGACCCTCTCAATAATCAAAGCTGGTTGTCCCCGCAAACAGGGTATTCAATTGAATGGACCAAAACAGAGGCTGGGGTAGGAAATTAATGCAATGATTTTTGTTTTTACAAATAGCAAGAGTATAGGACAAGACATGACTATTAAAAGAGTAAGCAATCACTAGGACAACAAGATAGGGGGAGGCGTCACCATGTCAAGGCTCTCAGACAAATTCTAATTGCTGTGAAAATATGCAAGTACTTCTCAGGACTCAGGTTGTTACAGTACATTAGACTGCTGAGCACATGTAAGCTTGACAACACACACTCAGAATAGGCTGGCCGGTATAAATAAATAAATAAATAAATAAAAACTTTAAAATGGTACCAGTAATACACAAAAATAGCAACCCAACAACCAAATCAAAAATTGGCAAACCAATAAAAAAGGGAGGAGGGGGAGCAAAAGGGAGGAGGAAGTGCAAGGACAGAGATAGGAGAGGGCCTATTACCATATACTTACGGGCTTTTAAGTGAGGTGAGGTAAGGACCAATACCAAAAAAACGGGGAAGGGGTTTAGACACTGAGGAGAGAAACTCAGCACACAAGACTATAGAGAAGGACGGCACTCTTAACACAAAAAATAGGAGCTAGTTAAGGTCTAATAAGGTCAACACTCCAACCAGAAGGGCCACACAAATGACTAGGGCGACATCAACATTGCTATATCAAAGGAGTCACTGCATTTCAAATTGGGATAGCGGGAACAGAGGTGGTGGAGCAGGCCTATGGATATAAGAGTATGTGCTGTCCTACTCTGGGGGCAGATGGAGAAAAGAAGGGGGGGTGGGGCAAGGACTGGGCAGGAGAGGTCCACTCCAGCAGGATTATAAATAAACCAACTTGACAATTACATAAATAGAACTCAAGGAAAATGAACCTGGAAGAAACCAACCAAATCCAAATCAAACCAAATAATTCAAACAAAGGAAAATATGAACAAAACAAACAAAAAAATACACACAATACCAGTACAGCACTAACAAAGCACTCATAAAGGCTGATAAATTTTCTGATTGCACTACCAAGAGCAAATCCACTTAACCAATCAACTTTGTTAGCTACTAACTACCATTGCTAGAGTTGTACTTGCCTATATAATAAACAGAATAAATACAGGAAAAGGTCACGTTATTCCGTCATCAATTCACTATCATTACTAGAACCATATAAAATGAATCCAGATAAGTGTCACTGTGACAGAGAGCTCTGTCACCAGCCGCGGCTGCACTCATATTTAAATCATACTCTATTCGCAAACACTTTTAATCTCCGTTAACAAGATAGCATTTTGCGTTCTGTGAGTGCACACAGAACTTGCAAACTTTTCACTCCACATACATACAAACACAGTCACGTCATACTACAACTTTACCCTGCTGCACACCTCAGAATAAATATATCACACACAACCAAGTATCTCCATTTAAACAATTTTATTTATTTATCTGTTGCATCTGTTTTATGTCTGGTTTTGTGCTATGTTTGTTCATCTTCTGTGTAAGTCTGGGAACTTCTGTGTTACGAGAACTTCCGCATTATGAGAACTTAAGCGTTGCGGGTGGCAAGCGGGACCAGTGTACGGCTCCAGGTTATTTGATATCGCCTAGTGTGCCACGTATTGGGAATTTGGTGGGCGTTGGAACAAACCACCACACCTTTAGTGTAGAAGGTATAAATTATTTGAATTGCTGATTTTTAAAGTAGGCTTAATTATGTTACAATCAGCAGTGACTATATAGTTGCCCAGTGACTTTGCATAGGCATTAATAGTGATTGGGAAATTAATTGTTTATTAATGAGCCAACCCCGGTTATGGTAGGGACCAAGAGGGTGGGGTTTCTGTTTTTCTTTGTTATTTTTGTTTGACTGTAAAGTACCTTCTCTTGTATATACACTTTTTTGAGACTTGGTTTTTGTAATTTTGAGCACTATAAATAAAAACAACACCTTGCACTAAAGTGCTATTGCGGCAGAGCCATTTTTTCAAAAAAAAAAAAAAGGAAAATAAAGAACTAGAGCCGATCAAGGCTATATCCGACAGTTGGTGTCAGAAGTGGAATGGCCAGCCGCAAAATCCGTACAGTGTCCACCACTAAGACCAGAAGAGGGCTTCAGTCTCAGTTAAGGAAAGACCCAGATGAGGACGCAGACCTTGTATGGGGCACCACGGAAGAAGAAGAGAAAGAGGAGATTAGGGAAGCACTGGGAGCATGGCCAAAAACCAGCTCACTCCTTTCTCGGCCTTTAACGACATCCACCGAAGCAGATATAGTGGGGCTGATGAGGACATTTCTGGTGGTGCAGAAACAAAGGGAGGATGGCTTTCTGAGGGAGCTTAGGGGCCTGCGTGGGTCCATCACCCAAGCCTCAAGACCGGTCCAGCCTACAGTTCCTCTCTTGCAGGGGGCAGTGACACCAAGCACATCTGCCTCTGAGAGCCCCAGGCTTGACCTCCCCACTGCAGCTCCATGACTACTGGCTAGAGCAATGGACAGCACCAAAGACTTCACCCACCACCCAATTCTAGTGCCAGCCCCAGCAATGCTAGCTCCAGCACCTCCTGTCCGGCAGCAATCCACTGGCCCAAACCTGGAAGTGGCCAAAGGAAGGGTTGGCATGTTGGCTTGTCCCAATCCTGACTGCTAGAGCCTTGGAAGCGTACACAGTGATGGATGAAGAGAGAGCTGATAACTACGATGACCTCTGGGAGGTGCTGTTGATGAAATTTGATATATTGCCAGACACCTATTGTCAGCGCATCAGGGAGACAACAACCCTGCCAGGAGAGACATCCACAGAAACCTACCGCCTCAACGGTCTCTATAGATGCTGGATTTAGCCTGACCTGCGCACCAAGAAGGAAATCAGCAAAACCACTGTCTTGGAGTAACTGCTTTGTGTGCTTCCTGTGGACATCAGGACCTTGGTCAAGGAACGGGAGCCGCAGGATGGTCTGGCAGCATCAAAACTGGCCCTGCAATATGTCAACACTCGCAAAGGTGGCCCTCAACGATCCTGCTCATCAGTCCCCAGAGGTACCCGAGAATACAGAACGAACACTGAAGGTAACTCAGGGTTGGCTGGGAATAAGAGGGGAGTTAAAGACTGTGACCCACGGGCAACCGGTAAAGGTCTTATTTCTTTCTATTGCCAACAACCTGGGCATAAAGGGTCTAGTAAGAAAGCCCAAAATAAGTGAGTCCCAAGGAAGGGTTAGTTAATAATGAAATAATAATTAATAATGAAAACACTGACTGTTTTTTGCAATATGTTAGTGAACGGTCAGACACTGAAAGCTCTTTTGGACACGGTTAGCTCAATGTCATCTGCCAGACAGCAGCATTGATTATGGCCAAAGTCTCTGATCCAATGTGTAAATGGGGACCACAAATCCTAGGGCACAGGTTACTGAGGGTATCGAAGAACAAATGTACTTACTAAATATTGGGGTGGTTGAGGATTTGCCTGCTGACATGATTTTGGGGTGAGATTTGCCTGTGCTGCATGACTTGTTTTATTCAAAATGTTACAAACCAACTGAGAGTGCTGTCATGGAAATGATGTTTCCTGTGCTCACCTGGGCCCAAGCCAAAGCAGGTCTGCAGCCACTACCAGACTTGTGCGATAGTCTGTGTGAGGGCGGAACAAAGGGCTAAGAAAATCAGCGGCAGCTGGAAAAATACCATTGCAGGCCTGTTCCTCAAGTTGATGTGTCTGACCATGAAATTCAAGTTTGGGAGATTCCTGAAAATATCACTGACTTGCAAGAGGCTGATGAAACCTTAAAGCCCTTGTTTGCAAAGGTCAGGGAGGATGGAGGGATCAACAATGCTAATCACTGTGGAGAGAAACCGTGTTTTCAAAATGGCATCTTGTATGTTAAGGGGGGGAGAAGAAAAGGCTGATTGTTCCCTCTTGTTGTAGACCATTGGTATTACACCTCACACACACCATTCCAAGGTCTGGCCTCTTAGCCCACCAAAAAACCTAACAGAGGGTAAGTACTCATTTCTCTTGGCCCTCCGTGTACACTGATGTCCAGACATACTGCAAAACATGCCCCACATATCAAAAAACAAGTGCTATCCGCAGGTTAGACATAGCTTCTCTGTGCCCATTGCCTGTGATTTCCACACCATTCCAGCGCATTGACATGGACATCATTGGGCCCTTGGAGAAAAGCAGTGCTGGGTACGGCTATATTTTGCTCGTTTGTGACTATGCCACCTGGTATCCAGAGGCTTTCCCACTACGCTCCATATCCACCCCCAAGATCATCAGTGCTCTGATCCAGCTGTTTCCAAGGTTGGCTTTCCTGCAGATATCCTGACAGACCAGGGTACAAACTTCACATCCTGCCTCATGAAGCAGCTCCATGCGCAGCTAGGCATCACTGCCATCCGCACCAGTCCCTATCACCCACAAACTGATGGGCTGGTAGAAAGATTCAATCAGACACTCAAGAATATGTTGAAGAAGTTTGTGGATGACACTGGGAAAGACTGGGACAAGTGGTTGCACTGCTTGTTGTTTGCTTACCAAGAAGTACCTCAAACCTCCACAGAATTCTTACCATTTGAGCTGGTGTATGGGTGGCCTGTCCAGGGCCCCTTGGACCTCCTAAAGAAGAGCTGGAAAAGTCATTCTACAAGTTCATTAAAGACTGGGATTGTGCAGTATGTGCTGCACATAAGAGACCGCCTGGAGAGGTACCGGGAGAAAGCCAGAGAGAACTTGTAGGAAGCCAAGCAAGCTTAAAAGAGGTGGTATGACCAATATGCCTGCCACAGAGAATACCACCTAGGGCAGAAGGTCCTACTTCTCCTACCCACCTACATGAACAAATTGCTTGCAAAATGGCAAGGTCCCTACACCATCACCCACAAGATGGGCCCTGTCACTTATGAGTTGCACCACCTGATCGAGGTAAGGACAAACAGACCTACCATGTCAACCTCATAAAGGAGTGGAAGGAGAGGAAGGTGGGCATGGCAAATGCCTACATGGTGTGCAAAGTGGACGAGGATGAAGAAGAGGCATACAACCTGGAAGTGTGGCAACAATGCAGTCAGGTGGACTTAAGCCACTTGAAGGAAAGCCAAGTGAGTGATCTGCAGACCATCTTCTCCCTGACCTGAGTTCCCTGACCTGTTCCACCAGAATCAGGAAGGACCTCAGGAGGGATGGTTGGTCTCTGCATCTAGAGACGGTAGCAGTAGAATGAAACATTGTGTTTCATTTTGAGCACTGTAAATAAAAACAACACCTTGCACTAAAGTACTATTGAGGGAGAACCATTTTTTCTAAATACAAAAAAAAAAACAAAGAACTAAAGATCCCATCAAGGCCATATCCAACAGTTACATTATTCTGCCATTAATGACAATAACTACAATTAATAGGACTATATAAAATGAACCCACTCAAGTGTCACGTTATTCTGTCATTAATTACAAAAACTCCAAGTAATAGTTTAGGTAAGCGGTATGGAAGGAATCCAGATAAATGTTGCGTGGTTCAATCATCAGTCACATTAGTCCTTGCTACTAGAGCCGCATAAAATCATTTTATTCATTCATCGATTAACCATAAATATATTCTAGTATTCTAGTCGAGAAAAACAGTGCCCAAACGCTGCGCTTCTCTTCGAATCAGCCTTTGCATGCAGGGCTGCCACAGTCCACGCACAAACTGGGCACTTCCAGGGCCGACAATGCTGTGAGTAAAAGTATTTGCGTAAGTGTGTTTCTTTAGAACACACTCATACGATAAAAAACACACCCCAGCACCGCAGTAGATTAAATACCTTGTTTTGTTTTTTTAAGACAGTAGAGTCGGGTTAGTTACTTCCGGTGCAAGGGTGAATCTAAAATAGCAGATTGCATATTATTTACGTTTTGGTATTGTACACTGCCTTCGGAAAGCATTCAGACCCCTTCACTTTTTTCCATATTTTGTTGCGTTACAGCCTTATTCTAAAATTGATTAAATTTATTTTTATTCTATTCAATCTTCACACGATGCCCCATAATGACAAAGCAAAAACAGGTTTTTTGAAATTTTAGCAAATTTGTTAAAAATAAAAAACTGAAATATCACATTTACATAAGTATTCAGACCCTTTGTTGAGGCATGTTTGGCTGCGGTTACAGCCTCAATTTTTCTTGGATATTGATGAGAATAAAAATTAATTTAATCCATTTTATAATAAGGCTGTAATGTAACAAAATGTGGAAAAAGTGAAGGGGTCTGAATAATTTCCGAAGGCACTTTATGCTAGCGTCAGTAAAAGATTAAAACATTAATGTAGAATTCACTCAGTATCGCAGCGTACAATTAGTTTTAGCTTCAGCATAAACCTTTTTTTAATATTTTCCCATGTTATTTGGCCATAATATGCTCCAAAAAGTCCATCCTGTAGAACTGAACCACCACCTTCACTTATTTCGACTAGCCAGATGATGTGAGTGTGGGTCAATCCTGGAGTACCCAAGAGCAACCACAGTTCATACAATTCCTTCCCCTTTGCCTTTTTGAGACAGAAGGGTGGGAAATACAAATACTGTGTGCTGTCCCTGCCTACGCTCATGCAAGCATGGAGACTGGGAAAGGATAGGCCATGCCCCCACGATGGGGGAAAACAATCCCTTGCACTCCATAGGGTTACTACTAGCAGTCAGGGGATAACCAAGATTATAAAAATGCCAAAACATTGTTGTGTGTTGGGTTGTACAAATAACAAAACTGAGGACCCCGATTTTAAGTTTTATGTCCTCACATGCAAAAGACTCCTCTTTCTCCAATGAAGAGAAAAAGTGGATTCAGGCCATTAAACGTAAGGAGAAAGCTGAAAAACTCTATCCTCCTAGATGAAGCCATATCTGCATTTGTAGTAAATTAGCCATTTTTTTACGAGCATATAGGCTACTTATAACTTTCATTAGCGGTAAGAGGCAGTGTCAGATACAAGATTTTGTGTGTTTGTTTCTTCAGCTTCTTTCTTGTTTCTATGCATGTAAATGCATAGCTTGCAACAATACACATCACATCCAAAAGAAACATCTATAGCTAGCTAAAGTTATGACCCAAGGCGTAACTTGGCTGGATGGCATACCTGCCATCCCAATTCTGCAAAACTATTAAGAGACTATGATGTAAATGTTGTCTGTTATCATAATAAGTACAACTATGGACCTCCAAAAATCTCCACCCCCACTTGCTCTTTCTGGATAATGCCCAGACAAACTAATTAAACAAATTAACTAATCATGATATTCAATCACGACATTGATTAATATAAATAGGTGCCTTAATGCTGGGTTAAAACATAAACCTACACCCACTCTGGCCCTTTCCGGATAAGACTGGACACCCCTGCTATAGGAAATACCTGGTTTCCCTCGACATTCACTACAATAAGTTTGGTGAATTAATTACTATTTGCATATTCACATTTTGTGCCAGCTGGCATGCTTATTTAAGTTTTTACCAGTATAGCTGACCTTTCATGAGGTCTGCCTCCCCTCTGATCTAACTGGTTACACTGTAGTTATATTTGATTTGCTGCATTCTGATATGCACCCTCTAGTTTGGAGCCAAGCTTGGCTAAATCTGAAATGAAAGAGAAACCAAATGAATACCCTGTTCTGTTGCAGCATTGAAGGCAGAGCAAGCAGCTAAGATTTAGCAGCACCTTCCCCTTATCCCCACAGTCACACATATATAGGAAATAGGGTCAGACTTGGTGTACATTACTCACAGTCCACCTCCATGACTTCTCAGGGCTCCTGTGCAATTATCGCAAACATTTTCCCAGCCAAACGATGGTCATTCTTAATGGGGGCACTGGGGGTTGCTTGAGTTCTGACACTAAAGTTTGCACTTGTGCTGGATGGTTCCAAAAATAAATATTGGTGCATGAACCTTTTTGAGTGTAGTAATGGCTAATGGGTGCTAGGAGAGGAAAGATTTGACAGATTGGCAGGAGGAGGTTTGAGTGGCAATAAGGTCTACTGCAGTGCATGAATATCTGTTGGCAGTTAGATTTTCTTGGTTTTCATTTCTCTTGGCTTCTCTCAGCAATTATGGTATCTTTTTTTCTGCTTGTTTGTTTGTTTTGTAAACAATCGTGAAATAACCTTAATCTGTAACCTGTTAGTTGTGTGATGTACCCTGGGGGTAGAGGGAGAATTTTTAACATTGTATCATAAGGTGAGGGATGATATCTGTAAAAAATAATAATAATAATAATAATTACTGCGTAAACCTTCTAACATACAAAGTGTATAGATTAAAAGGTAAGCTTTTTGCACAGAACTCTGTTTTGTGCCACATGCTGTAACCACATGTATGAGGCACTAAAGCTCATTAGAAAACTGACACAATTCCATAATGGAAAGAAAAATTGGCAAAGCTCATTTAATAACTTTATATATTTCTAGTCATGCCCAATAAAGCTAATTATGTCACTGTGGCTGACCTTGTAATTGATTCCACCATAAATGTGATGTCAGCTGAAGCCTTGCTAAAAATATCTTACTCTTCTGGCCAAAAGAAATGTTGCTCTGCTTCATTCTTGTTAGTTCCAACTAACGCACTAGTCCTTGCTAGGGTGCCAAAATGTTATCCATGGCATTACTCAAGGAGGCAGGGTTTCATTTCCCAGACTCATCATGAAAGAACCCCAAATTAACAGAGGACGTCATGGGATTGCAAATATAACTGCTCACTGCAAATTGGGAGAAAAAGGATTACAACCTTTACAACTATGACAGCTGTGCAGCTGTTTATGAGAAAAATACCTGAACATCTGAAAATTGCTTTAAATAGAAAAACAGGAAGTTATTTGTAAATTCATTTTAATTGGATAGTACGATTGTCAGTCAATACACAAACACTGGAGTGCATATCTCCAATCTGAATCTGCTCCTCTGTGTATTACTCTTGACTTGCACAATCACAGTTGTTTTGTGGTATCTCAGCCATGTCATCAAGAAAAGAAAAAGTCCTTGCCGGCTATTATTTTTTATTGAAAAATAGATCAAATAATCGTATATTCATTGGCAAGGGAGCTCAATGGACATTCAATTCTCAATAAGGCCAGAGACAGACTAGACTACTTTGATACCACAGCAGACGTGTAGCCACAGGTACGCCTACGCATATCCAGAGATTGACCACAGGCCTATCCAATCAAATGACTTAGTTTTATTTGCCTTTTTTAAGGTAATGCATTTTTTTTCTGTGAATGTCAAGTGCCATCATTGTATTGTGGACAGTTAAAACTCTGGAAAATCTAAAAAACTGCATGAGGTAAAAAAAAAAGAAGGCAAGTAGTACTACGGTAAGGTTGTCATATGTATTGCATTTCAAATAAGTTTGTGATGTTACCTCCTTCACAACAAGGCATCAGTGGTAAGCCAGAATTATATGTGACAGGTGCTGGTGTTTTGGTCCTCAAGTAGGGCAAGGTCATTTTTTACAGATTATGAAAATGCAGATTATAAACTTTCAAATGATGTGTCATACATTGACATCTGAAAAGAGTTGAAGAAGATCTGCTTATTTGAATGTTGGTACTCCTAAAATCAAATAGCAGAGAAAATCCCCTTGAAAGATCTTGAACTTTTCACACTTCTCACAGGGAGATAATGGGTGGGAACAATAGCTAGTTAACTCCACCCCAACCACTCCCCCACTAGAGTACCTGTCAATCCTTGCCCATTTAGCGGTTACCCTATTTAAAGCTTTATAACTCCAGATGTGAACACCACAGAGACTAGAAAAATGTCTTAAATTAAGCGATACATTTGTACCATTTACAATACTAGCTTAGATTACTTTATATTCATAATTTTGTAAGAAATAAAGTGCCACAAATGCAATGGTCAAGGCAAAAAATCTGAAATGAATTTGCTCCTTTTTTAGTTTGCAGTGAAATACTGGGAGATTGCGGGTTAAAGTATACATGTCCTGGATCAAAAACTTCTTGACCACAAGTTCATAAAATCTAAGGGTGGATATGTAGAACTACTAAAGATCTATGAAGCAAAAACTAAGCAGTGTACCCAGCATCTCCAAATCTACCTAAAATGTCTAAATTATTAACACTGGTCTAAAATAGCTAAGGGTCCAGAAACAAATCCAAAATCTCTCCAAAAAGGAATATATAGCTTTTTGTCCATTGTAAAGCATATGAGCCCCTCATGAAGGTTTAAGATGAAGCATAGATATCATTTAAACATAATGCAAAAATATAGTCACACAATGCGGCACAGTACCTAAATGTGTAATAATTAACTCTTGTGTGTATTTCTATATTCTGTACACTCCTTTGTTTTCTTGTATGGGAATGGGACGATATGAAAACAATTTTCAACCGTCCACCGCGTTTTGGCAATGTTCAAACACTCTCATCATCACTGTTGCATGCATCACAAAAACTACTAGACTACCAACGAACGCTTACATTAAAGTGTGAAATATCCTCATTATAAAATCCACTAACCTATTTAAAGACTCTCAATTTCAAAGCGTATGTAACCTAAATATTTTGCGCTAAGAGGCTAAGTAGGCTTGTCGCGATGCCTGTCAATACATTTTGTAATTACAATTAACAACTAAAATAAATGTGCATCTGCAGTTCCACCATTGAATATCCAAATATGTGCTTGCTAGCAAGCTAGCTGGCTAACGTAGCTACATTAAATGTAATTTGCTAATCATAACATATAGCTAGCTAACTGGTTTTATGAGTAACAAATACCACGACAGAAACTGTGTTAGCTCTCAATGAATGATAAAAAACAAAGGAGTTGGTAGTGGACTTTTGGACCCAACTGTACGTGAGGAGAAAATTTTAATATCGAGTGTAATCTCATTCACAACGCAGTAGCTAACTAGCTAGCTATCGTAGTTTAGATTAGTTTGCAACATTATAACACAGTCATGCTACCTAGCAAGCTTTTACAGTCTAATTTTCAGCACAACTACAGCTATTTAGTACACACTAACTATAGACCGTATAAAAACAATCATCAACCCATCAAAGCTAGCTAGCTTGCTAACGTTGTTAGCATGACACTCACCCGGGGAAGGACGACAGTCGTAGTTGTGATCGGTAGTTACAAATGTGAAATGTGAAATAGGCCTATTACATGCTTAGCCTTGTATCCAATTAAACCGGAAATAGATGGATGCAGGATTTGCACTGAAGTCCACAGGTTTTTGGAAACTAGTTTTATAGCTATGCAAGTAGCTTCCTTGCTATCTAGCTCGATAGCTAAGGTTTATGATTAAATGTTAGTTATAACCCTAGTGAATTGCTGCACTGTTAGCTTCATCTTTGCACTGTCACAGTAATTGCGGTTTCCAATCAAACATTAGTTATAACCCCAGGGCATTGCTACAACTGCCAGCTAGGCCTACCATACAGGCCTTTCTGAAGGCCATTCTACAGTTCACTTGCTTTAGCTAACTACTTTAGTAGTTAGTTTAGTCAGCAGACTAATAATGGGTAATACTGTCCAACACATTTCCTACGTGAATAAGCACATAGTTATGCATGCTTAGCCAATAAAACGGTTGATACGTACATGGCGTTTGAACCAGAACCAAAGTATGTGCCGCTGAACCGTCCTGGTAATGACACCGGCTAGTTCTGTTGACCGGGTCGCAGACTTTGTTATGTGGCAATGTTTAAACATGAGCGTTTTCCCTACCATCGGTATTTGTAAATTATAGAATGTACTTGCAGGGGGTGCCAGAAGAATCATTGCACTAAAGGAATTAAACAGTAGAAGCGCATTAGTTTTTATTACACAAACACCAGCTTGGAGTGAAGTAGTGAGGCGAGCCCATCTGTATAACTCATTGAACACCTGTTTAAAAATATCATTAAAGTTATTAGTTGAGATGGAGTACAGGGAAGGCCAATCTCAAAGCCAAGGTGACGAAAGTGTACACAGGTACAGCTGAAGGCTTGGAATTTTTTTCCATGTTGGAGCTTAACCCTTTAATGGGCAAATACGTAAAAACACTTTTGCTATTTCCTAACATTTTTGGGTAAAAATAACACAATTTCATGATTTTTTCCAAAATATGACTTTTATTTTTACAGTTTGTATCTCCCGGGATACATTGCCCATTTAGGGAATACATTCATAAAATTGCAACAACTTTTAAAACATCATAAAACATTTGCAATTGCATCTGTAAACATTTGTCTGATATCATTTTTGGTAAACAGCCATTTAAAAACTAAAATTGTCATAGACAGTTAAAAACAAAATAATTCATCCAGTCATAAAAGTTGAAACAATCAAGTAAAACTATGTTTGGTCATGCTTATTTTTATTTGTAAACACCAGTCTCTTCTAAGTCATTTTTAAAAAAAAAAAACATTAATTAAAAAAATACAACAGTTTATCTGGTTTAACAGCGGAAACACAAAAGTGAAACTATGCCAACATATTAACAGCAGTGGAAGGTAAGGAAGCAGTTGCGAGCATTCTGTCCAGTGACAATGCAAAGCCTGACTTTGCACTTGTCACACATGACGGAGGTCGGCCCTTTCAAACACATCCTACAGCGACCTTTCTCTGACACAGGGTTCATACACTTTTTCACCAATGATTTTCAATTACTTTTCCATGACTTCTCCACAACCTTTAACTGAATTTCCATGACCAAAACAAATGACTTTATCTCAACGGGACGATTTAGAATTATTTATTGTAACAGCTCCAACTACCCTGTACCCTCCAACAGACCCTGAATGGTCTTGATATCTGGGTAGAGGAGCACAAAATGAAACTCAACCCAAAGAAATGTAAAGTTTTACATGTCACCCACATGAGGCATCCACCCGCCCTGCCGACTCTCTCCATTGACCAGGTCACCATCCAGAGTAATTTGCGTTGGGACAGTCAGGTGGACCACATGCTGACCTCAGCGAACATTAACCTTTTTGCTTTGCGTCGCCTGAAGAAATTTGGTGTCCGAGACCCAGAACTGGTTTCCATCTACACAGGCTACGTACGCCCGGTGCTGGAGTATGCAGTCCCCCGTCTGGCACAGTTCCCTGACTACAGACCAGGCTAAAAGGCTGGAAAGCACGCAGAAACGGGCTTGTAAAATCATACTTGGCCAGAGGTACTCAGGGTACCCAGAGGCTCTCTGCACTCTCAGATTGTGCACTCTATCAGAGAGACGCACTCAACTGTGTCTTGGCTTTGCCAGAAAGCTGCTAAAGTCCAGCTTCAGTGACTGGCTATCCCCCCTCAGGGAGGAGCTCACAGGTCGTCAGACAAGGAACTCAAACAAACTGGCCATCCCAAGATGTCGAACTGAGAGATACAGGAGATCACCAATCCCCTATATGTGCAGACTCCTAAATGACAGCGGATTTTAAATTTACATTTTGGATACGAGATTAGATCTCAACTTAGATAATTGCAATATTTACCATTTTTTGTCTACTTAGTATTGATGTTTTATTGTAACAGCAAAATAATTCCGTGTTTTTAATGACAACTGTCTTTATGAACCTGTAATAATGCTGAAAGGTCAATAAATAAATAAATAACACTAAGTAAAATTAGGTCTGCATCTGAAACATATGGTGCCTCTCTAAAACAAATAAACACCAGACAGACACACTTAGATACATTCTCTCATATTTTAATTCGCATAGTTTAACATTTTTGTCAATGTCTCAAACAGGGCTCGAAATTGCGACCAATTTGGTCGCATATGCTCCCGAAATTTACTCTGTGCGACCTCAAAATATAATTGGGAGCATTTGTGCGAGTGCAAATAATTGTTCTGGTGCGACCTTTTTTTTCCCCAGTCGAACGTCTCTTTCTCTGTACATTCGCTAGTTAGTACACTCAGCATGTCCCTTGTGAGCTGACGGTGACCCTTCTAACCAATCGCGAGCTTGACATTCTTACCTTTAATGCTGATTTTAAATTGGTTAATATTAGCCTCCAATCACTCCCTTTCGCTGCACTCCACTGTCACGCGACACAGAGAGCTAACGCGTTTACTAATGTTACCTGAAGACAAAAGTTTATGTTCAATTTATTAGCGTCATCGAAAGCTGAAAACTTGAAGCGGACGTTTTTTGTAGCGACCCGGTTGGAACAGCTAATTTATCCGATGCAGTTTACTGGCAGTTGATTTAATTAGCGGTATTAATGTGACAAGAAGCGCTTTGTCGTTTGAATGCATAACACGCAATTCCTTGAAGAGTCGACACATTTTATGCGTGACAGTTTAACTGTTACTTGTAAACCGTACTGTTATATTGTCGTTTTTTATCAATAAAAAATCTATTGCATATATTGTTGGTGCTCCTTACATTTCGGTGGGTGTTCCTAAGTTTTTGAAGTTGGGAGCACCAGTGCTACCAAGTAAAAAAGTTAATTTCGAGCCCTGATATTGAAGCTGCACTTCCCTGGCATATTGTCGGCACAGTAGGGCCTACGTTTACTAACTGCTACATCAGACTGAGCCGGACCGAATTAACTTCTCACACCACCAAAATACCGCGAAGGTTACGTGCCAATTTACGTTTTATTACTATACATACTATTTTTATGATTGGATTAATTAGTAATTATATTTGATGCAACTTTAGCTAGGTCTATATTTCCATTACTTTTCCAAAACTTTTCAAAAAATATTGTTTTCCATAACTTTTCCAGGGCCTGGAAATTGCATTTTAAATTTCAATGACTTTTCCAGGTTTTTCATGACCGTACGAACCCTGCTGACAGAACAGGGAAGTGGTTGATCCTGTCATACCGCATGTCATCCACGGGCCGTGGGACCTTTGGTTTTTGGATGACGTTTCTCGGTGGTGTGTTGCCTTCATTCCCCTTTGATGGTCGGCCTCTTTTTTCCTTTTCAGGATACATCAGTGCCTTGGAAACAGTCAACCTAAAGACCTTCAGGCTTTGCTGGTTTTGTTCCAGTGCAGCTGCATCATGGCGATGGAGCAGCCAAGCATTGTTGACAGCGATGTCAATCAACTGCCAAAAGATGGCCATGTACCACCGGTGGGACTTAGCAGGAGTGCGATACAGGACAATTATCATGTCCGCTAAATCCACCCCTCCCATATGGGTATTGTACTCAGTCACAATCTTTGGGCATGGAACACTTATCTTCCTCTTTTCCTCTTTTGAGAAGCGCTTAACTTCACCGACAGGATTGATCGCAGCACAGGAGCTTACCAGGGTGACTACTTTGTTGTCTGCCCATTTCACAACAGCAAGTTGTGCATCATTGTCAACGCAAAAGTCATAACTGCCTCTTCTGAGTAGGTTGCGATCCTATTCCAGACTACAACCCATCAATCGGTTCTTCCGAATGGTACCCAAAATTCTGAGGCCCATAGCCTCACTTAGATGAGTTAGCGGAAGCAGAGAGGTGAAAAAGTTGTCAAAGTAGACAACACAGTCTCTGGGGTTACTGATTGTTTTGCACAACTGCAGAACAACATTGGCACCTAACCCGTTGCATGGAGCAGGAGCACCATCAAATGTAGACTTCCCTGTGTACACCATGAAGTCATACACAAAGCCAGACACCCCAGCTCGGACAAAGACCTTGAATCCCCATTTTTTGGGTTTGCTGGGTAAATACTGCCACAGACATCCAGCCTTTTTTCCTTTGTATGGCACCATCATTTTGTCAATTGAGAACTGGTTCTCACTTTCAGCTTCCGTGCACTTGCTTCTCATGAGGTCGAGTACTGGCGTCAGAGGACATGTTGTCTTGGAAGTGAAGCATCCTGGATAAACACTTGAAGCGTTTAACTGGCATGATATCTGCAACCTTATCATATCTTGTGTTTGCTGCCCAGTAATCCTCCACCGCCGGCATTTTTACTATTCCCATCTTCAGCTTCATTCCAATTTATTTAGGTACTGGGTGGTATTGATGCTGTATCCAGTGAGCTGACAGGCATACAAATTGGTCTGGTAAGCAATAATCTCAAGGAACTCATCATCAAAGAATAGAGAGAAGTATTGCAGCAGAGTGGAGAGCTCATCTGGTTCAGTGAAATTGTTTGGTGTAGCAGTGGACTGGTGGTCAAAGTCCATTTTTCTCCAACTAAAATAAATACATATAATAAAAAGAAATATCAATAATGTAGAAAAAGTATCTTGTTTTCCCACTTTCCTAAGGAAAAATTTAGTCACTGTATTTGTATTGTATTCTACTCTATTCTATCCCATCCCCCATTTATTCACTTTACTGTATGATTAAATGCAATATTACACTGACACCTATGTTATTGTTTGACACAAACATACACAATATACACTGCTGGCTGCCTCCTCTTCTTCTATAGTCCCACACACATCACTATACTACACACAGTGCAATTCAGTATGTGCAGCCAAACCACCACAAACAACTTATGAGTTAAATATTTTGCAATTTTATCATACTGACTACCTATGTATTTTTGCTCTTTTGTTTGCTCTTTTGCTCTGGTGTGCTTCTGCCTCTGTCTCATCTCTGAGCCACTACTTTTCTGCGTGTTGCTGCTGCTGCTCATGCCACCATCCTGACCCTCTTCATGAATTGCAACCTCTTCGTCCTCCTCACTTGTTTCCTCATCTGATTCTGATCATTCAGGTGGCAAAAATGGCTCTTCCTTTTTCCATAGAAAGCTCTGATAGAAATTCCCTGGCATTTCTATCAAATTAAAACTTTGATAAGTTACAATTGAATTATTCGTAACTAATTTAATATTTATAACATAAAATGTATACTTCAATTAAAATTTACATTTATGATTAAAACAAAGAATTAATGTTTAAACTAAGTTCTATTGATTTTCTGTACTTTAAAGGCATCAAAACATCAGCCTCAGCATTAGAGAAAATCCTTGTTTTTTTTTTTTACCCCTATTCGGGCAATGTATCCTCAGAGATACAGATATTTAATGAAAGATTTTCTTAACTCTGAAAATGCAATTCAGTATTTTTCAACACAAACATAAAATATTATCTTTAAAAAACATTTACAAAAATAATCCCCTGAAGATACAATAAACCTGTAGAAATATATACACTTACCTCAAGGGCACTGACTTTCTTGCTGCCTTCAGCCATCTTCATGTAAAAAGAAATGTAAAACAATTTCCCTACCGTTTTGAATGCTAGTCACATGGCACAAAAACCCCAGTAGCCTATTATGTAGGCCCCCCTTTCTATGACTAAATTATTATGCATAGGCCTAACTAATACTCATACTAATGCATCAGAGTTAAAACAAAGCCACAAAATCATGCAATATTGATGAAAGAAGTTTCTATTTTCCGAGCAATAACCCCCTTCTTTAAAAAAAATGGTTTGGTCCATGGTTCGCTCCACTTTTGAGAATTTGCGCATACCGAACTGCAGCAGCAGCCAGCAGGTTATTAATAGAGAAGCTCAATGCCGAAACAGAAACATAAATCAGGACGCCAAAAAAGAGTGGAGAAGAAGGAAAGAGAGGCCAGGAGCAGATCAGGAGTCCAGAATATAACAGATTTTTTTCAAAGAAAGGTTAAAGTATTAAGCTAGCTGTACAGGCGCCCTGTGGCTGCCTGGGGCTTAGCCAGCTGCTAACGTTACTACATTAACCGAATGACACTAACATTTAACGTTACGTGCGGTCAGCAGTGTAAAATAATCGCCTGCAAGGCAGACATTACTAAATTATCCACTAAATATCATCCACAGAAAAGATCAGAAAGGTTATAATTCGCCAAACGATACGCTGTCAAAAGAAATCCAGTGGCAGCAGGACACATTTTTCCATTCTTACATGAGTGTTTACTAAAACTAAACTGCTACATGAGCCTGTTGACATGAGTCTTGTTAACGTTAAGCAGGGACTAATCTTACAGCTTGCCCTCCTCATACAATAAAGTGAAGCTGTTTGCCTAGCGCTATGGCATTGATAAGCCAATTTAGATTTTTTTGATGTTAATGCCAAGACTAGGTAGGTTAGTTCTTCATCAGTTGATCCATAAAACATAACCATAAATATGTACAAAAGCAATATGAAATTGAACAATTAAACCTTTATTTTACATAATAATACCCGGTGAGTGGTTAATTGAAAAAAAGAAACTAATTGGGTGTATTGTGTCAGGCACTGTCAAGAACATAGAGGAACAGAAAAAATAAAGAAAAAATGATAATACATAGTCTAAGAAAAAAATTTGTGTAAAATTGAACTTTGGTGATGAAAAGTCGGGGGGCGGGGGCCCACACCAATAATCTTTCAGGGGGCCCAGAATTCCTAGCAACGGCCCTGCATCTAGCACAGGTGAACTTACAGGAGCCAGATCAGGCAATTGAAGAGAGTGGAGAAAACAATCACATTTTTACTGGTCCAGTTGTATCTGGCATTCTGCACTTTTGGAAGGAATGATTGAGAGGTAAAAACATACAGTAATCAATTCTGGAGTATATTTTATGCCTGGCTGAAAAAAAGGTAAATTCTTTGGCTAAGAGTAAACACTATACAGTATATTAGGGATAAGAAAGACACACATTTCTGACCGTTGACTAGTTGCTGTCTGAAAACGACTAATCATTTTTTTATTGTTTCATGTAGTATACTGCTAATAAAAATGCCAATACTTGAATCAGTGTGGATCATGAGATTAAAATGTTTAAAAAGTGAAAAATAAGCATTTCTGTTTTCCACAATGATTGTATGCTGCTTCACTCACTGCACAGGTTAACACATGACCCAGTTTTCAATGAAGTTGCAAGTTATAGTCACAGTGCTCAGTATAGTTAATGCTGTCCACACATCGATGGTTATCACAGCATTGTTGGAATTGGCATGGTATGAAGAGAGGTAGCTGTTTCCCTACATTCAAGTCGAGCTGTGATGGTTATTCATGCAACAGTACATCACACAGCAGTAGGCTATATTCAGACTCAACAAATGCCCCAAAACCCTTCGGCATTTGCCATGCTTACGGAGAGCATGTCTTTCATTACCATTTGAGCAATTCAATCTGTTGTGGTTCCAGCTGGACAGCTGTCACACTGAGGAGGACTCACTACGAAGTAGTGGTGTGTTGTTTGTAAGCAATTAATTCTTTTTGAACAAAGTTTTTGGTAAACAAATTGTACTGATTTGCCTACATGATAAAGTTGATTCATTTGGCTCAGGTTTCAGTAAGTTGCAAATTTGCCATTCACTGAAGCTGCAGCTACTCCTATTTAGCTATTTTCACCATTGGACTGTGTACTAGTAATTATCCAATGACAGCATTGATCTGCTTGAGCAGGCCATGCTCTCCGAGCCCCTCCTGTCTGTGTGACAAAATAGCAATGTCCCTAAACTGAATGCAGCAGCAATACTGAAGAACAAATACATGAACGGACCGGATCCGCAATGAGCTAGCTATGCTTTTGCTGGATCTATTCCACTCTCCCTCACCCAAACATCCTCGTATTGCAGTGACAAACACTTGCTTGCATAAAATTTAAAGCAATTGGCTAACATCTTAGCCCAGCTGTTTGACTGCATGATATAATGTAGCCAAAATAAAATACGAATGAAAGTATGTTTTCAGTATGCATTTTCCAACGGATTCTGTACTAATAAAGCCACAAATTCATTACAAATTTTCCCACTGGTAAATATTGTGTTCTTTTAATAAAATATCCGCTTGATTATATTGTCGTAATCAATCCTTTGTTGGTTACAAACAATTTAGCAACTTGTATCACCTAACTAGCGCACCTTTTATTTTTAAATGCTGGCTAAATGGCGCACAAACATTTGTGAAAAGCCTAACAATGGTGCATGCTATGTAGAAAATTGCCTACAAAGGGCAGTAGGTGACTTATTTATGAGCAGTTTTTCGCTGAACCAGTTTGAGAAATTAGCATGCACAACTCGTCACTAAAGACAATAAATTATCAAAATGTAAACAACTGGCATATGCCTACGGGATTTAAAAAATATATTTTTTACATAAATAGTATTTGCATTGCGAACAGTGCAAATTAGGGCTGCCCCCTGAAAGTCGACGATTCGAATCATCTGTCAGAGACCCCTCAGTCGACTGAGAATCTTTGAGTCGAGCAGTCGGTTTTAAAAAAAATTTTTAGACAGTCAATGTGCATTACAATACCAGAATACATCATTATAGAATCTTATAAAAATGGAGAGTGGTTATATTACAATATTGAATTATAAATAAAATAAAGGGAATTATAAATTTAGTGCAACCTGCACGTGATAGCCTACAGAAATAGAATATTCTTTTGAAGACAGGAGGTCAGTTATTATTTCAAAGCAGACAATGCTGTGCATTTATTTAAACCGTTTGTATTTATTTTCATCTAAAAGAAGTCTAATCTTAAATTGCTTAATTTGTTAATTTATTATTTTACATGTTTATTTTGATTTATATATTACTTTTTTGCATTTCAGAGAAATAAAAATGGTCTCGTTGAAGACAAGACGTCAGTTATTTCAAGGCTGACAATACCGTTTATTTAAACTGTTGTTTACAAATAAATAATTTTCAACTAAATTAATTAAAATCTTAAATTGCTACATTTGTAAATTTATGCTTTTGCATATTTGTTTAGATGTATAGGCCTATATGAGGCTTCTTAAATTTAAAGAGAAATAAAGAAGTAGCCTAGGACCCTATCCTGTTGAAGAAGATATGTCGTTTATTTCAAAGCGGACGATGCCGTGAATTTATTTAAACTGTTTAATTTGTTTGTTCATTTTTAATGTTTAAAGCAAAATAAAGAAGTTATAAGAGGTAGGTTTAACCAGAAATACCTGTAACCCTTTTTCTTAAAAGAGCTATCAAATACAATGAAAGGTTGTAGGGGATTATACTAGAAGGTGTGACACTCACTATGGGCTAGCAAATCAGAAGATTCTAGAATCGACTATGGAGCCCGGGAGGACCAAACAATACACCAGACTAGCACACGGAACACAATATCTCCTTTTGGAAGATCAACACTTCCTTTTAATATGAAAGTTGTAAATGAAATAAAAAAAATAATATACACTTTAATACAATTCTATTATATTACATTACATTACCCGGGTAATTGAAAAAACAAAACAAAATTCTAATTGGCCAAAATCTCTATTTTCAATACAATCCAGATCCCAATTTCCCCACACAGTCACTTATTTACAGGTGTAACTCAGTCTTTGAAGTTGACACTTGTCCCTAGTAACAGATGATAGTTTGGGGTCTGCACCACTGTGGAAGTGGCCTACCGCACTGTAGAGTGAGTGGGTTGCGTGTGTGTAGAGCGACAAAGTCCTTGAGATCCTGGTTCTTGATCTTCTGCATGCAATTGAGTATCTAGCTTCGGTCTGTTGGGTGGTGGCTCGCTATCAATCGTCCAATGGGAATCAAGGCTCGCACTCCAGGTGTGTCAAAAAAAAAACCTGACCAATGCGGGTACTTCTTGGCAACCAGCAACGATGAGTCCCTCTGGCTGTACTCACGTCAGGTTGTTTATTTAGAAGAGTTAACCGTTCTATTTTAATTAACATAAATCAACTTTTAGCCTTTTTTGTTCAAGGATAGTGGCTCTCAACTCAGCGTCTGCTCTCATCTCCTGCCAAGGCTCAAAAGGAAGTGCACCACGCAGCACAAAACGGAACTGACACCTGATTGGCTGAGCTAGTCTCGCGTTCACATGTAAAAACGTAATAACCTGGAAATTAATACTAATAAAGGGAATAATGTTTATCTTTTCAGGTTAAGTTGTCCACTTATTTTTTTGCGTTAAGGTGCATCTATTTACATATCTGTCTCCTATTTCTTTCCTTCATTATTGACTATACATTTCCTGTATATTTTCTTAATATCATTGAACAGATTCTTTGTCATTTTCCTCCTTTTCCTATTCAGATTCAATTTTACTTAACTTACTGTACATATATAGCTTATTTAACCTAGGTTTTACATACCTGTGTACTGTCTCATTATTCTGACAAATCCGCACGCAGGCTAATGCATTTTCGGCAATTCAAATCAGCCATCTGGCGTCATATGCAGGTATCTTAATGGATTTATGGATTTTAAATGCTCAAAAAAATGTTCATATGACTCTGTTGCACTTGACTATGTTAACATGGTCTAAATCAGCACTGAAACGCATGCCAATGTACTATTTTGCCAGAAAGTCTTATAGACCTTTATATATAAAATGAATCGTTGAATCGTCATATTGAACTGCCGGATCCGATTCGACCAAGAAAATTCTGAGTCGGGCACAGCCCTATTGCAAATACTATTTATGTCATTAAATAAATAATAAGAAATTGGTTGTATACGACTGTGCTGGAGGGGAAGCTCATCAGACCTTCCTTTCATTTGTTTCCTTCAATTTGTTCAAAGTTTGAAAGACTCACATGAACGAAATGAACTGAATGCACTGAAAAACTCAAATGTCTCAATGAATGAAATGCACTAAATGTATTAAATGACTCAAATGAACGAAATGTCCTGAGTTTACAGAATGACTCAAATGATCGAAATGTACTGAATGACTCAAATCACCAAAATGAACTGATTGACTCAAATGAACTGAAAGATTAAATTGGTACAAAAACTCAAAAAGTAGTGGAGTATGTTATGTGTAAGTAGGATTATTCTCATGGAAGATGTGTATTAATCGAGACAGGCTAGTTATATAAGGAACGGGAAGCTAGCTTTGCTAACTGCTGCAAGTCTGTGGAAGACAGGAGCATGAGTACTAAAAACTGTTTGAGTATTTCAATGTTGTAGTGTGTCGAAGAAAAAATGACCAGTCTGTGCTAGCTTGAAATGGTTTATTAAAACAAATGAAAAAGGTATCGAACAAGGAAGCCATTACATAGAGAATAATTTTAATAAATATATAAATAGGAAAATAAACAAAATTAAAATACAAAAACCCTCTGGGACTTCAGTTGGTTACACCAAGAAATGTAGGCTACATAGTCTACATAATTCAACATACTGAGTAATTTGCTAATGGGCATTTATGAAGACCAGCTGTCTCAGCGGACTATACACAGCTGGTACCTCATCAGTCATCACCACCGATCACCTTTCATTCAAGTATCATACTGTAGCAGCCAGTTAGTGCCGCCCACTTTCCCAACGTCCTAGGCGGTGCAGCAAGATTAAGACTGATATTGCAGAATCAATCTCATTACAGTTGCTAAAAATGTTCAAGTGTCACAGTCATAAACTGTGCTTAGCAGTAGCTTCTGTTTAGATAGTCATTGAACTAAGGGTGAAGTCACACTATGCGAGAGTTGGCTGTGTGTGGGAAAGACATTGTTGCACTGACTAGAGCTAGTAACTTTGTTGATTAAAAGGCGTACGTTCTAATAAAGAGGTGTCTTGACCTAGTAGTATCTAGGCAGGAGAAAAAATATATAGTTTCTCAGATCTGTTATGCTGTATTGTCATGAGAAGCTACGTTTTCCCAGGAGCCATAAGTGTATAATTTGAGTTAGCTGGAGAGGGAGGATTAGAATGTGAATACTATATTTGGCAAGTGAGTGTTTTATTAATGGTGACGTATGTAAAAATGACTCATTTTGATGAATCAAACTTCCCATCACTACAAAGTGTTTGTTTGCTGTGATCCCTTGGCCTTGGATATTTGGTTCATCATGTCGACGTGTGGTATGCAAATTTGGCTGCACATATTTTGCACTAAACAGTGTTTTCACAGAGCTTTTCAAAATCATTCCACACCCGGCACTATTTTCAACTGACGATAAGTAATGCCCGCCCCCTCTATTACCCTTTAGAATAGTTTTTTTTTTAATAGAATCTTTTATTTTGAACAATTAGAGAATTTACAAAGGAAAAAAATGATTTTTGATTATTTCATCATTCGACATGCACTCTCACGACTGACAATCGATGAATCAAAAAATTTGTCTCATCCCTACTATATACCCAATAGCCCTAAATCCACCATGCAATTCCTTAGTATTAGGCACAGACAATAGAGTTGTCTTTCAGATTCTAATTATCTAGCTTATTGTTCTTGAAAACATTCATGGACACCCTTAGGATAATGGTTAGGATAGCAGATGTTTAGATAGAGTACTAAAAAAGTCTGGGTCACATAAAGTGGGTGTGTAAGCTGAGACAAAAGCGATTTTTTTGCCCCGGGATAATAGTTTTTAAATATGCCAACCTGCCTTAACTATTCATTCCTGTACCCAATATAGAAATTACTCCGCAAAACCACCAAAACTGCCATTGGCTTGAAGTTCAATGGAAGCTGAAGCCGCAACAAGATAAAATTTATTGGCAAATCTCTTTGACATCTTGCCATTTCAAATGAGACCTTATGGTGACATCAATGTCTCCTCCTTAGTAGGTCTAGGCGACACTGTGGTTTCTTCTGCCCACAATTGGTAATGGACAACACATAAATATTTGTCATACATATTGGTCTGGGTGTATCAGCACTGGGGGGCGGGAGACACTAAGACTGTGGCTATTCATGCAAACACCAACTTAAAAACAGAAATACCATTACCATAAAACGGGAAAAGAATTTAAAGTGAAAACGCAAAGAATGCGAAAAAGGCTTTTAAGTTGAAATAAAGAGACTAGAGGCGTAGAGTGGCATGACACTAGTCTGCCACCGAGCAGTCTGGAGGATCCCCTATTAAAATTGGCAGGCGGGTTCTCTGTGACTCAGAATCTTTGGGTAAAAAATGGACACAGGCGAGACGCGTTAGTCACTGTCACTCAAGGAAGTGCTTCTCCCCAAAGTGTGGGAGCAGACGGTTTTTATCCCCGACTTGATTGCCCTGAATCGGCGGCAGCTGCGAGTCATTGTAATTTGCTTCAGGTGCTGACATATAGGCTATGGGGAGAATGTATGAAGACGTACTACCGGCACACAGAGAAAAGCGCTCAAATGGGCAAAACACAAGACACAAAATGGAAAACAGTTAAAAGAAATACAAAGTGCAGTATTTTAAAGTAATTTCAGTGATAACAGGCAGGAACTACACACAAATAGGTTACATTTCAGCAGATGTCATCTAGTCTTAAGTTTATTCAAAGACCCTGAGTCTCAAATTCAGTGAAAAACCGAAAATATTTTAGAGGCCTTATCTCTGCAGAGTTCTAAACCCATTATTTATATAGGTCTAACTACAATGGCCAGAATTATTCACTCCCACCCTGAAGTCTTTATCAGCTTCATCACATGATTGTAATTTATGAATTTTGTGTGATTATGTTTGAGCAATTTGTATGAAAGAGCCAGTCATTCAGCAGCTGAAACACATGCCAGCGAGGAGCGAGTGAGACATTCGCACCTGACCAGGTACCAAAACCTGCTGCCTTAAGGGGGTTTTGAGAAGAAAAATGGCACAAACTGCCTGTATTTCTTTGCAGATTTGAAAAAGTAAACAAAAAGAAAACAAAGAGACACAATAAGCAATTTATTACCATTTTATTATCATTACACATGTGAAGACACGTTTTCTTTGCCAGTAAAAAGCATTGAATACAAAATTAACAACTAATTTTTATTCAAAATATCAGGTTTCTTGTTCCCCTCACTTGCTTGTTGCTAGCATCTCTTGTCTGTACACATCTTTGTCTCAAAGATGCCTCAAAAAAAAAGAATTTTCCACACATCAAAATGTAAACAGTAATTATTCAGTAATTGAAATAATTGTCCACTTCCTCTATTCGGTAAACAAGGAGCTATACACTGACAGCAGAGACACGACTATGGGCAATTTATCTTTTAGAAATTTTGAATTAAAAAATTTCAACTAAGCCAGGACTGTGGCTGGTGAAAACCACGAAGTAATCACATGACAATGACATATGAATGCCTTCAGAATAACCTTCTTAGCTATGTGGTAACTTCATATGTAGAATTCAGAATAAACTATTTGACATGATACGTTTTGGAAATATGCCATGAACGCCATTAGCTAGCACTAGCTAACAACAGAAAATTTACCTTCAAGCTGGGAATGTAACAAGAGGGGTATGCATTCAGATGAGGCAAGTTAGCTATATGTATTGATTAATCATGCTATCTACACTACATGTAAGTTTGTCAATAGAAACTAGCCAGCAGTCCATCTAACCAGCTAAATGGCTAAACACTTCCCATAAATACAGAACAACATTAGCTACCTGTTTGTTCAGTTCAGTATTTTAACACAAAGCAACATGGCCAGCAACCGCACAGCAACATTCATTGAAAGTATAAACCTAATGTTGCAAACCAACACCACTAGTTGCAGAAATATGATCTATAAACTACCTTTAAATGAGGTCAAATGACTTTATTCCACAAAAGCTCTCACCCAACATAATGCCAGTCTGTCCTTGCCAATTCTGTGTGATTTTCTCCAAAGGTTCATAGGCGAACAGCTGTGCTAGAGAAAGCAGCATTAGGAATTTGTTTTCCCTTGCCCAATGTTTTTGTGCTAGTTTTCAGTATACGGTACAGTATTGAGCTATGGACATATTGACATATGTGGCTTGGCTGTGTAATGACTTTTTTTTTCCAAATCTTGTTCACATCTAATGTTTCATCTGTATCATAACAATAATTAATTTCAAAGATGCAAAAGAATAAAAAAATATACAAAAAATAAACAACGCAGTGAATTTGTGTTCCTGTGGCTCTCATTTGTTAATGTTAATTTGATAATGATTAATTCCACCCATTTAAAGTAGCTGAACATGATAAATAAAATCACATCAACAAAACAGTTAGAAAAGCCCTTCATTAAACTGTAGATTGTCTATCCTTGTAAAGCACCACTTTTAAAGGGTGAATATGTATTCAAATAAATACAGTAGCAAAACCTGCATGAATATTTAATTTGCTGGCCTATTTAATTTATGTATTTTGTATTTTGAGAACTTGTGTATTTCTGCCCAGCTAAGTTGCCTTTGAAAAGTTATAGGCCTAGTTTTATTATGCTGTTGCACTTGTTTGTTTCCCATTTAAATTCTGAAATTGTGTTCCCTAATACTCAATACAATAAGCTGCTCTAGATAATGGTATCAGCCAGATGAACACATAAATAATAATCTACATCAGCAACATAGCAATTCATATCAAAATTCCACAAAGTGTTGTTTGATGGACATTAATTTATTCGGCCAGTGCTCACAATTTAACATGCCAAACTCAACCCCTCTCTGTGATGACGCAGAGCTGCCATTTCTTAGTTTTCCAAGATTGAAAATGGCATTGCTATGGGAACAGAGCAGCACCACGTATTATCAGACCCATCATCAATATTAATTGTGGCACCACCATATTGAATGCTGCATTTGATAACTCTTTTTAGGTTTAGATCAAATGAGTTATGAATTAACACGAATTGGCTATGCATAACTTGCTAAGCATGAATGGGAAAATCTGTATTAGTCAGCTCTGGTTGCATTCTTGTGTTTTAGCCATCTGAAATATCAATAAGGACAAACACTCCTGATCAATTCCTCTTATTGTCATTCTCCATATTTCCCTACCTGAATATATTTCAGTGGTTGAGAATTGAATATATTTGGCAATTACATTCTGAACTGTGCGTGAATCTATTATCAACTGGCACACATTTCGGAAGTCTCAGTCTTTCATTTAAAAGCCATGCCTATATACTGTACACTACATGACCAAAATTATCTGGACATCCCTTGGGCTGGGGCTGTTTTTCATAATTTGGGCTAGGCCCCTTATGATCCAGTGAAGGCAAATCTTATTGCAATGACATTCTAGAAAATTCTGTGCTTCCAACTTTGTGGCAACAACAGTTTGTTTCAGCGTGACAATGCCCCCTGGCATACAGCAAGGTCCATATAGAAATGGTTTTGTTGAGATTGGTGTGGAACAACTTGACTGGCCTGCAAAGAGCCCTGACCTAAACCCCATCCAACACCTTTTGGATTAATTGGAAGGCCAACTGTGAGTCAAGCCTAATTGCCCAATCGGGTGCCTGACCTTACTAATGCTCTTCTGGGTGAATGGAAGCAAATCCCTGCAGCAGTGCTCCAACATCTAGCATAACCCTTCCCAGAAGAGTGGAGGTTGTTATAGCAGTGAAGGGTGGATCGACTCTATGTTAATGCCCATAATTTTGGATGAGATTAATTTAGAATTTTGGATGAAATGTCAGGATGGATGTCAGGTGTCCACATACTTTTGGCCACATAGTGTATGTATCCTTTGACTAAAGCCATCCTTACCATCAACTTTCCAGAGATTATTCCTCATTATGTGCAAAAATAATTTTTAAAATTTATCTTCTTTTTTGCATATGCAATGTCTGCACTCTGATCCCCCAGTGTTTTTGAATTCACTACGCCCAATGTGTGTTCCAGCTTTCGGATGATGTGAGTAGAACCTTTAAACAAGTCAAGACCCAGAAAGGCACCAGAATAGATGGAGTACCGTTTTGCATTCCTAATCTCTGCTATGGCCAACTGACTAGTGCGTTCACAGACTCTATAAGTTTGGGATGAGCACTCCCACACCTGACAACTTATATCACTGCCCCGATGCATCCTGACAGGCTGCTGGGCCCTACATGAGGAAAAGGACTGGGAAAGCTTTTAGGGGCCCAAGGGATGTTTTTTTTTTTTTCAATTAAACAATCAACTGCCCCCCTCTCCTGTCCATGATCACAATCTGCACTGTCCCGCACCCTTCTCTCGCATTTTTTATACTTATAATTTAAGTATAAAAAATGTTTCAAATGTACTTACAGTTTTTGTATATATGTCATTAAGTTGTACTTCACATTAAATAACATATGCTTAGTGGTATTTTAGTATATTCATAAAAAGTACATTTTTGTTAAGTTGTACTTTAGCATACAGTACTTCATACAAGTGCAGTATACTAAATTACAAATATAAAAGTATACTTTATTTTCATCCCAGGATAGCATACTTAGACATTACTTTCTGTAAGGATCCTTAAATTCGCTTACCTAAATGTGCATTGTAGTATACTTATGTAAAGTGCACTTTATTTTAATCCTGGTAAATTATACTCATAGTATACTAACTGAAAGGTTACTTTATTTTCAATAATTGTAAGTGTACTTTAATATCCTTTTTGAAAGTATACTTTACTTAATCATATTTAAAGTATACTTTCAACAGGGATACTAAAGTACACCTTAATGTTTTTAATTGTTTATGGCTGTTCTTATGCTGACTGTGGTCCCTGGGGTGCTGTATTTAATTCCTTTTCTTACACTCATCAGTTATGAGAATTACAAGAAACACAACTTAAACAGTCTTTTCATTTTAATTAAGTGACTGTAAGTAATTAATGCTACAGTACTGGCACAAATTATGGATAGACTGCATTTATAAACACAGTTTGAGGATCAATGCATTGTTTTAAATTACATAAATCTAATATGTAAAAAAACATAAAACAAAAATGAAGAAATACTGTAATTCACATTTGTGTTAAACAAGTAATAGTCATTACTCTTTCCCATATTACTTCATACGAGCATAATTGAGCAGTCTAATGTATCGTACTGTTGGACATTTTACAATCAGCTTGAACATCTATTTCTTTGTCTAGTATTTTTTTTACATAAAATGCTAATATCTGTGCAAAGAAAGATAATTGTTCCTTGGCTTGTATACTTTATTTCAAATTACTTATGGTCACAATGTCCTTCACTTGTGGTCAAGAAGATAACTGTTTTGAATACATTTTCTTCATAAATTTGTGCCAGTGCATTAATTATCTCCTCTCAAGCTAATCTAATATAATCTGGCCATGCTAAATATCAGACCGGACTGATAAACAACAAGCCACATTATTGTTTTGTCTGGATGGTATATCGTTAGGCAGCTTAAAAATAAAGTTCATATGTGGGTCATGTTATCTGCGGAGACAAAGTAATAACCAAGCAGTGTTGCCAGATCAGATTGACAGTTTCCAGCCCAATCACAATTTAAAACCCGCCCAATTCAATAAAAACCAGCCCAAATCCTGTGTTAACATTTATTTTGTTTGAGCAACAGTTCATACCAAGTCATTTTACTGCTGTGAAAGGGATCACTGGCTTTGTTATGATCTTCCCTGGTTTCATTTTGTTTAACCCCTTAAACCCCACTTAAAATCCTGGGTTTTTAGTAGGAATTCTGCTGTCTTAAATAAACCCCATTATCTCCAAAATGATATACAGTACAAATATGGTTCAAAACTTGAAATAAAGAGGCATTTGTACAGAAATGACTAAATATCCTGATCCTATGGGAGACTCACTCCATAAACATACAGGAGATATTTATTCTGAAAAACAACAAAGAAATACAAAAACCGTTTTGTATTTTTTTAAAGTAGTGATTATATGTACGTGTGATACTGGACGAAACCCGATTTCTTTTTCCAATTGATTTATGCAACACCAGGGGAAAAAGCTTGGAGTGGATTGAACAAAGCAGTAAGAATTGATATGCGTTTTACAAAAAGTGGGCCCAAATCTGAAAACCTCTTCAAATAACACTAAACATCTCCAAATTGGAAAATTGTGTATATCTTTTTTCCCAGCCATATCCCACTTCCAGGTGCTAATTCCATTGAGGGTGGTACCCCCTGGAACCCCACAAAACAAATATTCTTTATTTACCCATTCTATCTTTTTGACTAAGCCCTATATTTCAGTCAAACCCTATCCTGGAGAACTTCTGTGTACAAAATGTGTTCATAATGGTTAGTTATCACACAAACAATAAAAACACTTTGCTTTACCCTTCTGTGTACTCAGACCTGCAATCAGCTCCAAGACTGCTTGTCAGCAGTAAACCTCCTGATCACAACAGAGTGAGAGCTCACAAGGAGGAAAATGACAAAAATATGAAATTGAATCATAAACGATTTACAGTAACACAGTGGCCTTTATCACTACTGCAGTGTATTTTATGCAAAGTATGCCGATAAACAAATAAAGCTCCAAGAAAGCATGCGCTAAGCATCCATTCTAGCGCTATGTGAAAAACGCAGTACGCAGTAGAATAGCTAAGCTGTAGTTTCAGCTAAAAGGAAGCCGTAAGCAATGTTCGAAAGCTGTGTAAATGAGCTTGAAGAACTCGACACTGTATGATTACTGTAACATAAACAGGGTTTCCAAGCAGGTGCAAAAGTCATGATGGGTAGATATTAGAGAGGGTGGTAGTAGCTTGCTTTTAGATCATTTACTTGGCACTTTAATGTCTAATTGAGATCAACTTTTCTGTGGGACAAGCAAGGATTAATTAAGAAAATGTTTATTTTCTGAATCCAGCAGTTCCAACAGTCAATGCCCTTGTTAAAATGTTCAGCACTCTGAATACTGAACCAAGTGATATCGCATGCTAAAACCCCTCACTTAACCTACATGTAAAATTTATTTGATTTGATTAGTTTAATAATTATTACTGAACATGAGAATTATCAATTAAATCAGAGAATTCATTGATAGGTCAGTCTACAGTGGAATGTTGTTGGTGGAATCAACCAACAAGTCAAAACAAGCTCTATATTAGGTTTTAAGATTAAAAAATCGATTTTCAACAAGAAGCAGTCAATTATTTTAATGAATTTAAAACATACATTCTTTATTGAATGCAGGCACATTACTTCTAAATTACACAACAGAAGACATTATACAAAACAATTAATCTAGAAATACGAGAAAAGAGATAGAGGCAGATTTAAGCGCCACAGGATGAAAAGAAAACCAACTAAAAACACACAACCAAGGAACCACCACCAAAATAATAAGAGGAAAACTCTTCTTTTTCCAGGCTCCGAAACCAAACGCAACACTGATTGTGACAATCTTAAATACCTTACCCAGCATGGCTTGAGGATGTTTGCCCTGATTGGGTAATTCTGAGTTAAGGTGTAGGAGAGAAGGGAAGAGTAATTTATGACGAGGACTAGCCTACCTAAAGATTGCATTCAAACTTAAACTAATGTTAAGTGTTAGGCATGTAGGCATGCAGGGTCTCCGACCCCCGATATGGCGTCCTTTGTCATCTGGTTTGTCTCTTCTGAGGAGGTGAGACCCATAGATTGTCTGCCTAGATTAGGGTATCAGTTGATTTTAAATTGCCCCAGTCACATTTGCTTTGATGCTTTTGATGGGGAGGCCGAAATCTAAACACTACATATCCTACATTTCGGTGCTAGTAAGGTAAGAAGTTTTTTGGAAAAACCGTACATTTCACGTTTGAATTTTATTTACATGCATAGAAATGCTCATTTTCAGATGCTCATTTCTTAGGGATCAGAAGGGTATTTTAGTGTTATCAATGTCATCACTCTAGTATTAGCAGTTGTTTTAACTTGTTGCGGACCGTTATTGGATTATAGAATACCATAATAATAAACCTGGGGTGTCAATTTCAGTCCTCCTTTGGGGAAGGGGACTGTCTTGTAATTTATTTTGCTATCTCTAGTGGTTTTACTGACCGGGACAGGGGTTTTTGCATCAAAGTGCGAAGAGTCTATGTTTTACAATGGTATAGATATGACAGCAGTGCACCTCGCATCAGTGACCGACGAAAGCAATGATTTACTTGAATGGTATTTTTGGACACCTGCGTCTAATTGGGGTTTAAGAAATGAATAAAACTTCAAGATCCAGTTGTCATTATATCGTATAGCATAGCATGTTTTAGCTATTTAGCTATTAAATTATTTGGATTAAAGCTGGCCCTTAATAAATATTTAGGCAATGTTTTATTCTAATTCTGACCGAATAAAGAAATTTCAAATAAATTTGAACAAACTCAGTTTTTGTGTGACACCCAACTCTGCACCTCCTGCAAAAGAACATCTTGGTGTAATGTGCCTGTGCTTGCGGTGGTGCTGCCACTGGGTGGCGGCAGAGGACATTCTCCTCGCTCTCTCATTCCCTGCTAATTGCTGATTCGGTCCACCTGGAGTCTACCCTTTATAGGGACCTCACTCCCTCTGCTCGGTGCTGTTGCATTTTACAAGCAGCCGGTAACGCTCTGGGTATTTCGAGCGCTAGATGTGACTTACTCGATGGCTATCTGGTACGGGAGCTAAATACGTAGCAACCAGGGCACTTGAGAGTTGTCACTTTTCTTAGAAGGATATTGTGGATAGAGTTATCTCCAGCTAGTCTCAGTCTTGAGCTGCGAGATCTTACTTACCTATGCGTGTGTTGTTTTTGGTTCTCAGTCAAGAGACTTTCGTCCTGTTTTTGAGGATTGCCTTTTGTTTGGCCTTTTGCCAGGGTTTATCCCCCTTTTTCCTTTCTCCTACCTCGCTTAGTGGTTGACTGCTGTTCACAGTCAGCTTTTAGACTCCCCGTTGATTTATTGTCCGCTTCTGACGTTGCTCACCAGCCCCAACCTTACACTTGGGAGAATCATTTGATTAGTGTATCATTGTCCTTTTCCTTCATTGCAGTTGTAGACTATGGACATTGGCAGTATGCCCTGCACAGTGCACAGCTCAAAGGGAATGGAAAAAAGGTCATTTGATTGGCTATGAATAAATCCAGCTGCAACACACCCACTGATAATACGTTCAGCATAATCCAGCCCATTTTCTACCTGTGTCATGTGCTTAGAGCTGTGCGATCTTCAACATACCAACATTCACTAGCCACGCCCAGTGTGCCCATGCATGGGGCCATTGACTGCATCCATGTGCCATGCAGAAAACAGAGCCCATAGCATAAATTGTGATATTATAACACTATAAATACATTCCAATACTACCATCAAATTATCTTTAAGTATATTTTGAATGCATTAGTGATCAACTAAAATTGTATTTCCAATACCAACAAATCTTTTCAATTAGTAAACTTAAATATACTTTATGTTTGTAAAAAGTGTCCCGATTTAGTACACTTAAGTACAACTAAGTACACTAAAGTTGTGCTGAAGTTGTACAACAGTACAACTTTAGTGCATTTCAGTCACACAACTCATTATTTGAATGAAGCAGTACTTATGAAGATTAATGTGGATGCAACTTTGGCATCAAGACTCTGCCTCTTATCACTCCTTGTTTGCACAAGCCAGCCAAAACGATAATAGGGAGACCACTATAAACCCCCAAAACCACTTAAGACAGCAGAGCCTGACCCACTATGCTATGCATAGAATTATTACCTATAAATATTTGTCGTTATAAATGTTTAGCTGTTAGACTGAGCGATTAACCCAGCAATCCAACAGATATGCATATCCCTTTAAAGTGGCATTTGCTTGCCATGAGAACTTACCCCAGCAATCCACCAGATATGCAATATGTAGCAGCCAGGTAGCATATGTGCAGCAAGCCTTGAACATGCACTTTGTTTTGTTATTTGAACAGAACATTAGATTGCGTGTGTAAAAAAACGGATAGCATCTTGATTGGCCAAACTTCTGAAACCATGTGCCCTTATGGAGTCCCACAAACCAGCTAATAATCGAGCAAATTATAACAACAATTAGGATGCTCATTACGGCAAAAATTGCAAGATCTCCCATCAGCAAGAAAATGTCTATGTTATGTATCATTCGTTCATTTCCTCTCCATGCAGCCAACAAAGGAAACTGATTTGACTGCGAGGATGTGTGTACAGCTCGACAGCCTGTGTGTGAGCTATAGGCTACATCCGGGGAAATTACCGCCTGCTTTCAGGAGTTCTAAAAATTCTTGCGTAAAGAGGGGAGCCACAATTAATGCATGCTTTAGTAAATTAGACAAAATAATTAATTGGCCTAGCTTACATAATCTCCACACTGTTTTAGTGCATTCACTTATTAGACAAGGGGAACATAGAACACATTTTGGCTATTTACATAACCTTCTATAAATTTCTATGTGAATTGAGTTTAGTTAATTTAATTTAAAAACCTGTGGAAATGTGATATTCAGGCAAAAAAAAATTGTTGGCCTGGAACAGTATTAAGTCACTCAAAATAAATGGTTGCCTTCATAAAATTCAAAGAAAAAAAAAACGTTGGATGTGCGAAATAAAATTATGAACTGTGGTTTAAACACTGTCCAACAATTTTTTTGAGTACTTACGTTTTATAGGCGTATGTTTTATTTTTGAATGTGTTATAGCAGCACTCTCTTAAAACGTTATAATTGGTCATTCTTATTTTAATTCCTAAATTATTTTGTACCCGTTTTCCTTTCTAGAAGGGCATCATATATCTTATCTTGTTTTTATATTAATAGAAAGACTTTGTGTTCCTCAGAGCAAGTGTTGCGCCAAAAGCTATGGAAATGCATTGCCTACATGAAATGGACGTTTATTGTTTGTTTTTCAAAACACAGCTTTTTAAAATTCCAGTTGTGACTGCTTGAAAACACAAACTGAAAGCTTTCAGTTTTGTTTTTTTGTGAAAAAAGTTCAGCATTCTCTTAAGTGGTGTTGAAATTCCAGTGCTGTCCATATAGACAAGTAGCTGGAAGGGCAGTGGTGAAAGGAGAGCAGAGTATGTCACAATGGAATTTTGAAACAATCTCTGGTCCTGTGCAAAGTCACTGCAGTTCTGGCATTAAGGACCACCTGAACTAAGCATTCATAACTGCTTTCTTTGTTTATAATGTACTGTGTGGAGCTCATTGAACATCGAAGACATTTTGTACATGTTTTTGGCTGTCATTATATGACTTCTTTAAGGTGCTTTAACTGTTGAGAATAAACAGCTCTTAACCTTTGTTTTCCTCAATGATGACTGATTTGGTGTTAAAAACTACAACATGTGTATTTGGATATGTATTGTGTCATGACCCCTGTATCGTGATATGTAATATATCACAAAGCACTTGACCTGACCAACATGTTAATGGATAAGCAGTGCAAGGCATCATTCATTGAAAGATTCATTGCAGTGAAATAGAGGGGAGACAAATGACAAAAAATATGGTGCTCCCTGCTATCCCACTAATAGCTCTTTTTGCAGCACTTGCTGAGTTCTGTCAGGTACAATGCAATATCCGAGTCCATTAGCTGTAAAATTATATTACGGCCCTTTGCAGCTGTAGTGTGAAGGGATTTTCCGGTTTCCCGCTTGTTCGCCGTCTCCAAAAAATTAACATTAAATGACTCAATGCTTACTTGAAGGGCCCTGGATTAAAACAAAAAATAGCCTTGCAACTCAGATGAACAGGAAAAAAAACGGGACAGGCAGTCCAGGCTGGGTAGATGGGCAACCTCATAGCCAGGATTTAATCAAAACTTGAACCCCCTAATTACTAATCAACAGGTAATCGATGATTACAAACCATTTGCAAAAAGCGTATTTCCCACCAGGCAGAACCAGCTGCCTTATGACTCTCAAGGGCGAGGGAGGGAGCCTCTATTAGTGTTATTAGTGCTCTAGATTTAATTCCGGACAGTGTTTCATTAAAGCAATTGATTTAAGAAAGGATTAATGCAGAGATCATGCAACCCCTCATGTTCAAGACACCCAGACTTGGTAGACTCTGCAGGTGTCGTTTCATCTGGCCTGAATCACCGTGAGCTTGGGGAAGAAGCTTCCCTTCAGCAAACGCCCATGCACCTGGTCTTCAGGCAGGGGTTCAATTAATGTGGGAGGATTGCTAATGAGCAGGAAAACCTGGGGATGAACAGAAGTCAATACCTCCAAAACCCTCTCCCCTCCTTACATACACACACACACACACACACACAATTTCACTCTCTGTGAAATAACTCCTCAAAAGAAAGAACACAGCATAAGGATGGTTAAAAACAATGGTATGTAAAAAAAAACCCTTGGTATCTGAAACACACACACACACACATATTCCTACAAGGCAGAGTGCTGAAAGTGAAACAAATACTTTAGATCTGAATTTCCAGGTCTAACCAAATGACAAAGCCTCACATTTGGTACAGATGCATCGCAGATTTTAATCCAGGAGTGACTTCTGCATCAAGAACTATTTTCCAAAATTTGTGAAATGCAGCTGAAGATTTAGATTTTAGAAAGTACCAAATACTTAGAAAGATTTAGAAAGTACCAAATACTTTTCTCATAACCACTCATTCTCATTATGTGGTTTCCTCCTCCTTTCTTGTCTCAAGTCACAACACTACTATATCTCTATTGCTCAGTCTTTTCACCTCTCTCTCTCGCTCTCTTTCTCTCTTTCTCATATACACATACAGACACTTTTTTAATCTTGTGGGAAGTTGAGCAGGCTTGGTGTGATGTCAAATGAATGTGTTCCATTGCAGTGTGCTTGAGTGAAGTCCATGCTCTATTTAGAGAATAATCCTGTATGTTTAGGCCTCAGGTGTGCCCACGGCTGGAGGCCACAGTGCTCACGACTGACTGAGGGATTACTTACCTCATGTTAAGTCTGCAAGATATCAAGGAGAAAACTCATTAAAACACAATTTACTTCAAGAATTTAATGTCCAAAGAGGGATTTTCCAGTTGGAGTGAAAGCTGAAAATGGGGATGAGAAGTAACTTCTCCCCTTATTTGATTATATTTGTAATTTGGAGGGTTTCTCATGACATTTGTAATGGAAATTTATGGAAAGCACTTTATTTTCAGATACCAAGAAGTGGAGCAGTTCATTTGAATTATTCTGACCAAATGAACACTGTAAATAGTGTTGGGAGGGGGAAGTCTCGGCAGTTGAATGAATTGATTGGAGGCACCCACTGAAAAATGAGTAAGAATCAAGGCAAACATGTTCCCAACTTTGGACTTTTGCATTTTTACCTGCTTTTCTTTACTTAGCTTTCTGGCAAACTAGATGAATTTAGTAAAGTTCATTCCAGTAAAGGAAAATTAATTTTATATCACCTACAAAATGAAAATGAATTAATAGAATTAATTGACAAATTTACATGAATTTTTACACATTCAGAATAAATGTGTTTGTAAAATAAAACATCAAGACAATCCTTCTGTGTTTGGTACATGATATATGAAGACACACATTTGACACATTTATATTCATTCCACTTACAGAAAGAATGTTTGTTATTTCTTTGCTACCATGGTCAGGTGGTAAGCCATATAACCTGACCTTCAACTTGTTTGCTACATAAGGATGTATATCTGGTGATGGCCTCTGAAACATTCATTTACATGAAGACACTAAAGAATTAGGAGGATTTAAGTCTGGAAATGCTTAAGAAGCAAGGTATTTGATTTCTGCTTAATGTACTGTGGTATCACTTCACATTTACTGCCACTGAATTTGCACACTCAAAGAAGACTATTTCCCTTCAAATATCTGGACAGCTTTTATAGTTCATTGATTTATGGGACTTGATAAAGTGAGTCATTTTGTTAATGAGTGGAGACGTAAACTTCTGAACAGTTGGGAAATAACACCGTCAGTAAGAGTAAGAATTTTCGGTAGACACTGCATCATTGAAAAGAACATTTCTTTTCACCAGGGAGTCATTTCCTGCAAATTGCAGAAATGCTTATTCTCTCTCCCCTCCTTCACCTTAGGCACCAGTGTGTGCAGTTAATTGCAGACAATTTGTAATGGCATTATTTCCTGAGGCCATCCTCACTATTTCCTCAGCACCTATGCTACTTTGCTGGAGAGTCAACTGGAGAGGAAAGATTGAACTCTAAGAGGTGTGATTTATGGAATTGATGCATTCCCATTTATCATGCTAAACCCAGATGTACTGCATCACAGCTCATGACATCCTATCAGCATCAGAAGTCCACTGATACTAAGGATCCAGGCCTCTGCATGCATGTGGAGAAGAAGAACCCAAAAGCTGTCAATTTTGAGACAACTTGTGGAGGGCTGAATTGTGGCCAGCACACAAGGTCATTTCAAAGGTTGTTCGTAAAGGTTTGACCACTCAGCCTCTCCTCTGCGCTGGCTCTCGTCTACAGTGCACCCCAAGAAACCATCGCTCATTTCCCTAGAGCAACCCCCCCACCCCCCACCCCCACCGATCATTCAGTTTCCCCTTGATTGGGTCTACCTGATGAGCTGCTTTGGTGTGCGCAGTAATTGTAAGCACTGCTGCACCTGTTCGCTGCAGGCGGCAGAGACGCCAATGACAGCTTGCATTGCAAACACAATTTCTGAGCCGCCCCACACCGTGGCCTTTGCTGAGAAGCTGTCAGATGTGCGACGAGGGCAAAGAGAGGCAGTCATCTGGAACGCAACACTGCATAGGTACTCAGTGGGGAACTTTTCTACAGAATGCTGTAACCAACCAATAAAATGCCTGGACTTGATAAATATATTACTGTGCACTGGCCTACGTTACTTCAGAATGTTTACTTTCTATCAAAGTTTGGTTTCTTGCCAAGTTTGGTCTTTCTGGTATGACCCTCTGTTTGCAAATAAGAATGTACTGTTTGCGGGTCACCCTGCTTACACTTCACAAACATTTCAGAACACCCCTTGGGTTCATGTGTGGGGAAAATTCCTCTGACATGATGTCAGTCATTTTTATATGAATTAGACAATGGATGCTTACATGAGAAATGCATAGTTTGCTGGTTGTGAAATTGGTTTCACGGTCAAGTAACCTGGTCACCATAATGAGCGTGGCCATATTTACAGTAGATTATCATATCAACTGGCACAAATCAGAGGAGTACAGAGCAAAGGACTTTGTTACATTTCAGGAGGGATTATTCATGTTTCCCTTGACTAAGAAGTTTGAGTGGGTCCTGTGAGAAAATAAAATAGGGGTCATATTGCAGCTGAGCTTTTTCTTTTGGTGTTACTGAGGGGAATGCAGAATCTAATCTACTATCTAAAATAAAATTTCTGAACCTTTGCTTTTTTCTTGTGTCCGTTGTGTCCAATATGATGTGTCAAAAATAAATCTCCTTGGTGTCATTTTTACTACTAACGTCTACTGAATGAAAGCCATTGCACTGAACTATATGCTTATACACTTGGAGACAACACAAATGGTAGGGCCCTGGACAGCTAAAGTGGCACACAATGTTCCACAAAGGTAAAACAAAAAAGAAAACCCTAGCTTATTTCGTGTAAATGTGAAGCTTGTGACATTGTGTCATTCCCTTTGTTTTCAACTGTACAGTATTTTTACAGTAAGAACTTCAATACAACTGAAAATGCAGGCTTTGTGCATGCACATGACGTGTGTGTGCAACACCTCTAAATATCTGTCATCTCAGACAGCAAAAACATCTCAGTAGTACGATTAGACATAGCCTGACAGGTGGCACGAGACCAGAGGTGGGTAGAGTAGCCAAAAACTGTACTCAAGTAAAAGTATTGTTACTTTAAAATAATAATAACTCAAGTAGAAGTAAAAGTAGTCATCCAAATAATTACTTGAGTAAGAGTAAGAAAGTATCTTGTGAAAAGACTACTCAAGTACTGAGTTACTTCATATAATCTGATTTAATGTTGAAATAAGCAGAGCAAGATGAACGTAAAAATCCAAATGTCCAAAATATAAAATTGTAAATGCTTGTCCAATAGAAATAAACAAAATATAAAATAGCCATGTGCAAATTCAAATATGGCCTAAATCATATCCCTTTAAATAAAACAATACACAGGAGGTTTGTCAGAAGAGGAGGATTTTCGCTTTCTGTTGTACTCTATTAAGTCTGTATACCTCATCAGTTTGTTGGGGTGAACCCTCCGTTGACAGAAAAAATATCAATGAGGCTACAGGGGATTTATCCATTAAAATAGACTCATCATCACAACAAAGAGGAGCCTGCTCAAATTCAAACAGAAACTTTATATGTGGAAAACAATGCTTTGTCGCACCATTATTGTACCTTATGATGCACTTATCCACAATATTCCAAAGTTCCATGATGCCTTGCGCGGAATATGTGCAGAACTTCCGGTTTAGCATAAACAAACTTTATGTATGCTATGCAATGTTCCAGCGCTCACGTCATGACTGTTGCATGCTTTACAAAAACTATTACACTACTAACTAACGCTTACATTACAGTGTGAAATATCCACATTAATACTAGTAACCTATTTAAACACACTCAATTAAAAAAATAACGTATATAACCGAAGTATTTTGAACAATAATAGCCTACTTACATAGCAATGATGAAATCTTATCTGTGTTCAGTAGATGGACACAGAGACAGTAAATCAACAATACAGTTCAATCCGCTTCTATTTTGCTCCAGAAAACAATGTCAGCTAGGTCCATCAGCAAACATGGGGCTTAGCTATGCCCAGAAGTCCTCAATAATAATAGTATTTCCCAAGAAATTACGAATAATGCATAAGTGAATGCGATAAGAAAAATTTCAGTTACACTGAACCTAAAAACTATTCCAAAAGCAAAATTAGACATGTTATACATCGTTAGAAAGCTTATACTCTCACCTACTGAATAAATGAATTGTCAATCAAGCCAGACTGTACTAAAAAGGGCGACAACGCCGTAAACAAGGCGTGTGGTATTAGGCACAGCTACTTTGGAAGGTACCGAGGCATCACAAATGCGGGTATATTTCACAAACGGATTGTCCAAGAAAATAAATGACCACTCAGTCAAATAGTTAGCTATCCACAGCCAAAACTAACCTACAACTTACCGCCACATATTTTCTCAAGTTCGAAGTTGAGTTCTTGTAGGCTGAAATGTCCACATTTCTAGGCAGACAAAGACGGCAGCGCATAATGTAACTACTGTTTTTGGTAGTCTGTAAGTAAAACATAGTTTGAACGTGAGGCCAGGGGTGTTCTGCCTCCTACGAATCACCCGCCGTTGTTTCAGCCATTGTTGTCGCCCACTCATCCTTCTGTGTGCTGTGACTGGCTACATTTGATTGGTGAAACGGAGTCATTTGGGGCTGTGACAGAGCCAAAGCAAAGACCAGTCAGCCTCTTTGGCTGAAGTCTCTCTGAGAGAATGAAACAAACAGAACGTGCATTGAATAAAAAATGGGTAAAAAATAAAAGTAACGAACGGAATGTAGCCGAATATAATGGAGTAAAAGTAACATTTTTTCTTCGCAAATATACTCGAGTAAAAGTGAAAAGTATGTTGCATTAAAACTACTCTTACAAGTACAATTTATTCAAAAAGTTACTTAAGTAAATGTAACAGAGTAAATATAACGCGTTACTACCCACCTCTGCACGAGACACTGCAATTTGTCAGGGAAGGCAAATTCACAACTCAGGCCTGATAAAGATCAACCAATGTGGCTTGTTTAGTAACCACATGTAAAACTTGTATATCCCTTTGAAAAATCAAGAACATGTCTGCTCAAACTGCCAGGGTTTTGTATCTAAATGCAGGCCATCATACAGGAGTGAATCCTTTATGAACAGATCTGTTGCTTTCTGTCATTCATTTGATTAATGTCATTGAAGACACTCTGGCCCAGGTTCCTCACTCACAGTCAATCCCAGGACACTGTCACAATGGGAAGGAATGATGAGGAACAGAAGGTTGAAAAAAGCCTGAAGAATGGAATCATTTTCAGATTGCTGCAAATATTAATCTACTCCTTTAACAGGATTTCTTAAAGGTAACTGTGATGCATTGATCATAGGTGCCTTCATATATTAGCAAATTAATAAATGCTAATGAGAGCACAGGTTCTCCACCAATGCAAAATAACACATAAAGCCTGATATTCACAGTCAAGACACAATTGTCAAACACTAGTGCTAATAAAAGACTGTGCCTGCAAATTAGGGTGTGTCCAACTCAATTTTTGTAATTTTGTGACTCCAGCAGTTAGCACAACTGTGGCACAGTAGTCAAAGATAACGATAAACTGTGGATGTGGCGGGGGTTTGGTTTCATTACTGCCAATCAGATTGCCGACCAGCCCCATTTCTTTCCCTTTAAAAATGGTATGTTAGTGCCACAGCCAACTGCTAATTATGTCATGGCCAAAGAGCATATTATGAGAGGCTCCTTTACAAGTGTCTCCACAAACCTTTACTCATGGTATCAAGACACATGAGACTGAATAGTTTCCATTTTTATATTTATTTTCCCCCTCAAACGAAATATATTTTCAATTCATATGCCAAAAACTATGTATAATAAATAATTCCTGTAAACAATTGCGCAGGGTGAATATTTCCTAGCCAGAAGTAGGAGGCAGCTGGCAGAAACACCCTGCTGCTGCCGCTACTGTTTCAACTTGGCAGGCATTGCGATTGTGAACCAGAGGATGAGAAAGAAGACAGCACGTTAAGCTTTTGAATTTACTATAGCTTTTTTCTTGTTTCTGAGCTGTCAGTTTTTTAAAATATATTTAAAATAAGCAAAGTTTTCAGCACTAAGTTCATTTCAGGCATGCACAAGATGAATTCACTAGGAAAACAGCTCTGTAGCCAAACAGTCCCTGCTATCTTGCACATTTTGTGCCTCTGCAATCTCCACTGCAATCATCAAATGTGACTGACACTATGTATGAAAGTCCTGTAATGTGTCCTCTGTGAGGTCACATCCAAGGCCAATGGCTATGTAGTGTACAACACAGCATACCATAAAGATTACACTGACTTGTCTGGAAAACTCTATTGTAATGCACTACCAACTGGTGCATGCCATAAAGATTACACTGACTTTCTGATAGCTCTATTGTAATGCTTACCAAGTGGTACATGCTGTAAAGATTACACTGACTGTCTGAAAGCTCTATTGTAATGCACTACCAACTGGTACATGCCGTAAAGATTACACTGACTGTCTGAAAGCTCTATTGTAAAGCACTACCAAGTGGTGCATGCCGTAAAGATTAAACTGACTGTCTGAAAGCTCTATTGTAATGCACTACCAAGTGGTACATGCCATAAAGATTACACTGACTTTCTGAAAGTTCTGTTGTAATGCACTACCAACTGGTACATGCCATAAAGATTACACTGACTTTCTGAATGTTCTATTGTATAATATTAAAAGTAAGTTGCCAGTGTATTCTGGGCACAATGTATAGAGTGAGTAGCCATGATTTTAACAAATGTGTATCTTACACATTTTATGGGTGTAAAGTAGGGGTGTGCAGAGACGTCATTATCTGTATCTGTATCTGTTCAACCAACAAAATTACCTGTATCTGTATTCGAATAGAATACCGGAAGTGGGTGTGGCTTATACCGGAAGTCACGTTAAATCAGGCAAATGTTGTATTTTCTAACCTAATATTCATTGGCAATGCAATTGTTGTGCCTTCAAAGCATCAAATTGATTTACTATTGGCATATAATTAATTAAGAAAATGAAATATATTTCCACATCCTCATACTGTACTTTTCATCTCTCTCCCTTTTTTATTTTTAACAAAACTAAGTTTTATGAACTGTCTGAACCCCACCACCACACTCCCCCTTAACTGGGGTACATTGAACAATCAGAAACAGAAAAAAATGTTTTATAAATTGAAAGATTCTGTACATCCCTAGTGTAAAGCCTGGCTCCCACCTTCCTTGTGTTTTTCTTTCAAGTGGCCTACACGAATAACTCTGTACAGATGCATTGTCTAAATAGTCGGCATTGGACTGAATAAATGCATTGGACAGCTTGCATTTCAAATAGTCAAACTGAAATTTACTCACACAAAGCTGAATGCTTCTATTGACACACTCCCGTCCCGTTGCAGCACCCAACCCATGTTGATGCAAACAGGTTTGCTGCAAACCACTAAAGTGCCAAACCTGGCACATGTAAAACAATTCTGCTTGCGTAAGGGAAAACTAGCGATTCAACTTGCACCAAGGCGCATTTGTGCTTGCGTTTTCACCAAAATAGAGCCCTAATATGGAAAGTCACTAACAGCACAATGTTCTAGCATTCAGGCAAGAGGCAGCTGATGCATTGAACCAAAACACTGAGAGCCAGATTTACTAAAGGATTGCAACTGCTTTTCCAACACAAAAGCAGTTGCTAGAAGGCCGCAACATATATGCCAGGTTTACTAAACAGTTGCAATGGGTCAAAATCAACATTAGGATGTAATTTGTGGGGATTATATAACGCTGCAATTTTCCTTTTGATGCAAATGTGTTCATGCATGTGTATATCTGGAGTGAACGCAATAAACAGGGTGGAGATTATGTAAATTAGGACAATTAAGTATCCTGTCTAATTTCCTAAAACATGCATTAATGCCACGCAGGATGCCAGAGCAGGGTTGTACGCATGTCCTCTGCAGCTAAATCAGGTTCCCTAGTGGGGTGGAGATGAACAAATTCATCCTCTGATGCACAACACTTTGGATAGGAGACCGGATTTAAAGTATGTTTCACATGTTTCAACTAATCACTTCTAATTTATTTTCAGATATAATATGAAATTATATTTGTTTTATTGAAAAATCACAAGACTTCTATTGTAGTCATCAGCTAGCAGTAAGTAGCCTATAAAAACAATTCTGAATTTAAACCATTAAAACAATTGTTCTGTGTATACATTCAGTAGGGTATATAATGAATTGCGAATACAGTTTTACTTTGAGACGCTCTGTGGCCTTTTCCAAACACAAGTTCATTCCTGTCTATTCATTCCACCCCCCACAACTTGCTTATTTTGCAGGGATGATTCCACCTATTGTTCAATCTGTATTAATATTCTTTCCTTAGCTGGACCGCCACCCTCTTTTGCCTTCGTAAAAGTCTTACTTTTGTATGTCACCTAACATCATGCCATATTTTCTTTATATTATCTGCTGTTTATTTAATTATACATAATGATTTCATTTCATGTGACACTGCTCCAAATTTTTTGCCTCTCACTGGTTTTGTATGTGCTGATTTGTTTTTCTGTGAGTCTAAGGAGAGCTTTCTCCAATGATGACAAATTAACCATTTCAACTGAGTGCTGTCTTTATAGGGGATGCAGTCATGTGTGGAAGTTTGTTTTCTCATATGCTCCTTTTTACACCTGAGATGGATGATAAACTTGGGTCCTATGTCTATGGATAATATGTTATTGAATACTTCAAACTTTAAAGTTTGAGTTTTCAAACTTTAACAGTGTTGTTGCATGTGAGGTAATTCTTTAAAAATGTCTAGCCTTGGGGGCTTTTATATTTCAGTAAAGGCCATGTAAAGCATTTGACATCACAGATTTCCCCCAAGTGTGGCTCTCCTCTGCTTCAGTCTATATAAACTGGAAGTTGTTTTTCTACTTGAAAATATGTCTGCTGTTGATTAAGCCCATACCACAATCCAAGTATTTCTAAAGTCCCTCTTGTTCAAAATTTGAGCTGCAAAAGTAATGTGGCGATACAAGAGCTACCACTGCAGTTGCAGTAGAGGACTACCCATAATTCTTAGTGCCATTTATTTTAAAGTTTACAACGTTGCTGTTAAATAACTGCTCAATTGTTTGATTCTGGTATTATCTTTTGCACTGGTTATATTACTTAGGTTAGTGGTTCAGTTTAGCATGGTTTGTTTAATTATGTTACCGTCATGTGAATGCATATGGTGAATCATGACCTTCTCACTATTGCAATTCATTGTGTGTATGCTGTAGAGTGACAATGATGGCTTTGAATTCCACGCTTCTGTTCTGGTTTCCTGTCCATGGAACCTCAGCTCACCACAGTAATATATTGCCTTGCGGCCCTATAGAGTTCCTCTCAATAAATTTATCAGAATTTATTCTCATGTTAGCCAGCTTTATCACATGAAAATGTGTTTTGGCATTTCCTTTACATCTCCCTCATTCTGCGCAAATTCAAGCTTTACATGCTGAATAGCCTTTGGAGGTGAGTGAAGATGAAAGTACTAGCTAGTATTTTCTGTGTAAAATTCAACAAAAACGAAGTCATCAATGAATTTATTCTGGATTGGATTCTGTTCAGAACCACTTAAGTGGCAAACGCAGTCGTCTATTTCACCCTGTGCGTTCGACACAACTAGTTTATTCATTAACTTGTTACAAAGGTATTGAATGCACCACCAAAAGAATAATAAAAAAGTTAAGCAAAAGTTTGCATGCTGGACCAAAATAATCATACTTTCATTTCTAGTTGCTTGTTAAAACTAACTTTCTAGCTTATGTCAGTGTTCCAAGACACAACCATGAAGACTGAGTGCTCACCAGGAAATGCAAGTGGGAAGCTAGTGGCATTAGCTCCACTAGTTTGCTAGCTAGGTAGCAAGCCATTCTTAATCATAGGTGTTCCTACCTAGCACCAACTAAATAATTAATGAAAAGTAAAGCAAACGCTTGAGTGCAGGATCAAAATAGGGACACAGTCATTTGCTAGTAGCTAGTTAAAACTACCTACCTATAACTTCTGTCAGTGTTCGAGGAGACAGCCAGGAATTCAGCTCATCATCCCTGCTGGATAGCAACTGCGAGTGGGATGGCTAGTGGCATTAGCCCTGCTAGCTGGCTAGCGACTAAGTAGTACTTAATTAAAGGTGTTCCTAGCTAACGTTATTTAGTTAGCATGCTAAATGGCTAATGTCGCAGTAGCCCGCTGAATAATGAATAAATAGTCAAGCACATGTTTGAGTACTGGATCAAAAAAATGGCACATTGATTTGCTAGTCACTAGGTAAACTCGCTTCCTAGCTTTTGTGTTTCAGGAGACAGCCATGAAGACAGTTCATCAACCCTGCTAGCCAGGAACTGCAAGTTGTATGGTTTGCAACATTAGTCTCGGTAGCTAGCAAAAAATAGGTTTTTAACGTTTAGCATTTAGTCAACATTCTCAGTGGCCAACGTCGCCGCCAGCCAAATAATGAATATTTATTATTGTGTGTGCCATTTCTTTTTGAGTGGCACTGTTATACTCCTTTCTTTTGCTTGACCTGTAGTTAGACAAACTGACCTACGTAGCATATTTCCCATGAGGAAGCTAAGCCTGTGCATTTTGTGTTTTTGCAACCTGCTTTCATTCTCATAAAGTACCACTCATTCAATAATTGTCAGGGAAGCATTTCTTATTTGAACTATTTACAGTCTATGTTGGGAAATGTGCAGAGATTGGCTAGAAAAACCTATAGCCCCATACTTTACCATACTATATATAGCAACTTTCATTGTAACATGCAGATTTGCTGTGCTGCTGCTTGAATATGTGAGCAGCCAATGACCATGAGTGACCCTGCCCCAGTTGTGTTGATTGATAGGAAGTGTCATGAAATAAAAGGGATTTTGGAAATAAAAACGGCTTTCAGAAACAAGTCATTCAGAAAATTGTGATTACAAAATGGAAAAATCCATTTATACACAAATTAAGCATTTAATTATTTACCAATTTTTTAACATTTATACATCATTTTAATGCTTTTTTTCATGTCCTTTGTTAATTCTGTAGTTTGCATTGAGGCTGGCTAATCTATCTTTCAGAAGTCACCAAAACGAATCTTTTCTTTGGGTGTTAGAAATATTTTTCTATATTAGCCACTAGGGGACAGGAGTTGCAATGCCTGAACATACACTACTAGGGACATTCAATTAAATTAAAATAATTATTTTTCTTTCTTTTTTCAAAAATATTTTCAGCACAACGTTTTTTTTTTTACAAGACACTTGTATTAATGTTAAAACAATGTAAACACCTTTTTCTGCCAGATCTCAGAAAGATAAAGTTCACCTGAGGTTGCTTCAGTGGCGTAGCCAGAAATGAAATTGCAGCTGGGCCTGAATAAAATTGGGTGGGCCGCACAATTCATTCCATAAATAGCTCAATAGCGTTTACAGTACATTACAAGCGTAAAGGTGTTCCGCTATGCGTTGGCCTGTTGTGTTACACTGCTGTTGTTGATCTCTTTAGTTTTGCCTACTTATGTGGATGTTTTTTGGCCAGGTTTATGTGCAGTAATACTGATTTGTCATTACTATTAGACTTAAAGATCATGTTAAACAACTAACATTACAGGTAACGTAAACTAATCGATGTCCTCAAAACATATTGGCTTGAGAGTCTCATAAATCAACTGCTGAAAATGAATGAAAATTTGAGTCGAAATATAAAAGTACATGTTGCTATTTGATAGGCTATATAGGCTACCGAAATTACCAGAATTTCTTACCTGAAAGTTCATTTTTTTCTTGGATCAGATAAAAGAACGTTTAAAGCCACAAGAATCAATCAAAGCTCATTGGCATTTTCATCCCTTTCACTTAGTCTTTCGGCTTCATTCCCTAGTACTGTATTTGTTGAATCCACGTGTTGAATTTGGATGAGCTTGATTGAATAGATGTTGAATAGATGAAAATGATTTCACTAGGCTAAGTATCGTATCAGCAGGGAAATTACGCTCTCAATGTAAGGACGGTGACAAGTCCGTGTCTTTTTTTTTGCTGTTATCACTAAAAGACGAGATGCAAGTTGTACCCTAGGATGGGCCTAGGCAAGAAGTGGGCGGCCCAGCCAGGCCCACCCATAGCCATGCCCCGAGGTAGCTTATTCAAGGGTTGGTTATTGATGACGCATGTTGCAAATTCTCATTCTCATTTTAGGCAGTGATATTGTTGTATATGTCAGTGTTCTGAAGTGAAATAAATTATTTAGCTGTTATTGCTGTGTTTATGCGAATAGTAATTCACTGATGGATTTGTGTGGTGCATTTGCATGGGCACCTTTTAGGAAAGGCTACTGGCGATGAGTATAACTTACCGAACATTGAATTAGGATTATTATCTACTTCCTACACCACCTGATGTTTCTCCATATGATAATGTAGAATGGTTTACAGACGTGTGTCCCTTATCAGACCCCTATAGGAAAACAGACTGTTTACAGTGCTGACAGGGAGACAGCAAGGTTTGATAAAGAAATTGCCCAAATACTGCACAGTTGCAAACATTCTGCTGGATCAGCATTATGTAAACCTTTTTTCCCACATAGTGTAATCATGTATGGTGTTGTTGGAAAGCCGATATCATGGGGAGGAAGTTGGTGTCATTGATGGTGTGGTACAGTGGGCACTGAATAAAGATCTTGGAACACCATTTAAAAGTGAAAATTAGGTAATGTAAGTTACCTATGAGTCTGCAGCCAGCTATACTACAAAGGTTCCCCGAATTGATAAACATACAGAGGTAACGCAAGCGGAATCATTGATGTTACTGCCATTTTGTTGTGATTGTATTTTGCAATGATGACTTGGTTTCTTTGATCCTTGGGTATATGTGGGGAAAAGTGGAATGGTTCGATGAGTATGAATGGTACAACCTCCTGTGCAAAATTTACATATAGCCATTTCATCAGTCACATTTTACAGTCCACATTGTACTGTTATTGAACCATTGTTGAACACTGTATAATAAACAGCATTCACTTAAATGTGCCATTCCTCTTTGACTGTTAACACTGCAGACCTCGTGGTTTTAAGGTCCTAACAGACCTCAGGATATCTGCACTCTGTTGTCACTCGTCTATACAGTACACCAGTTGCTGTCACAAGACACATAATTGTATCCTTGTAGGCAACACAAGCCAGAGGCACATCTGCATCTACCTAGTTACATAGATACATAGATTCATACTACTGGCAGAAAGAAGCTTTAGCTGCTCATTTGCAGTCTATAACTGTTAGCACAGAGTAGAGGTTAAAAAATTATTTTGGAGTCAGGAAACTGAGGTAATATTTAATGAATCCCCCTCCAGTAGCATGGAGTAAGGCTACACACATTCCTTCGCCATTCAGTTACCACCACTGTTGGTTTATCTGAGAAGATTCTTGCAATATGTGTATTGAATATTTGACAAGGTTATCTGCAACATACAGCTGTTGTTCACACAAAGAGGGGTGCCTGGAAATAATGATGTATTTACTTTGGATTGTCCACTCTGACTGCTGTTTCTTTTGGAAATTAAGTAATTCAAACTATCATGCCTAAATGCTTGCAGCGGAAAATGAACAACTTTTATCAGCTGGTTATCCATCATCTAAATAGACCTGTTGGTTTTAAACATATGAAATATTTTTAAACAAAGAATTTAACACAGAGATATTCTTGGTTATTTCTGCAATGGAATTCTTGATACAGAATTATAGATTTCCTGGCTAAGACTAGCTTCTGCCTCTACTGTACAAATGCCATAATTTAGCAATCACTTTGTGTTCTAGAAGACAATTAAATGAGTTTTAGACTGCAATTACACGTGAAAAGGGCCTCACACTATTTGCTGCCTGACAGTCTAATTCAGCTGCCACATCCTAACTGAAATACATTTTTGTAACAATGTTAGAATAATAATTGAAGTATTTTTTGTCATTTCATTGATTTATGTTTGCTAAACAAAATGTTTATGCCTTGAGAAGTCGACAAAGATGATTATTATTCATTTAATTCTTAGCCCAAATTTATTTTATGAAATACAATGGCCAGACATGAAATGTCTCAAAGTACAAAATCAAGGCTGGTCTATAAGAGTTTTCTCTCGAAAAATTACTTATTGTCATTATGTCTTGTGGCCATTTTGTATAAATTCACTTTTTATGAAATGCATTTTGGCTAACATTCTTGGTAAAATTAGCCTATTATTAATTATTCTGTTGCAAGCTGAATAGTTAATATATTAGAGCTACTCAATTGTATAATCGGCAAACTAATCCATGTAGTAGTGTAGTTCTAGATAAAGTTGCAGTAGCTGCCATTAGAAAAAGATACAAACAGGTTGCATAACCAAATTTGAGCTCTCCAGAAGTATCACTGTCTCACTTTTGGTATAAGTAAAATATACAATTAAGAAATCAAAATGCACATGACATTCCAAAGCTTATGAGCAATGAGTTCCAAAGCTTATTTATAAAAATAATATAAAAGGATAAGAGTAATGTTCATACTAACTTTAGTAATATCAACACACAATTACAGTATCTTGATTTGTACATATTTTGGGGATTGATATCTTAAAGCATATTAAACTTCAATCTTTCAGATTTAAAGCGAATGATTTCTTTTCAACGACACATTGCAACATTGTGTTTTCAGAAACTGAACGTAAACAGTTAAAACTTTAAATGGGAATGCATTTTATTGTGCCAGAAACTTTTAGTGATTTTGAAACACTAAATAAATACCATATACATACAAGGGTTAGTTTCTGGCAAAAATGTGTTTCATAAACAGTGCCACTACCCAAAATGAATAGAAGATATCAGTATGACCACAAAAATTAACTATTTACTTGTACAAGGCTTGTGGTTGTACATATCCATGCAACTGACATTAATTTATTCTAACTTACTGTGTTCAGCTTTAAAATTTACAAGTCTATATAATTTGATTACGAACATGTACTTATTCACACATGTCGGTTTCATACCTTGAAGCAGAATCGAACAATTTGACCTCTAACCCTAACTACAATTAACGTCTTCAAAGTCGGGTACACATTATGTTCTGCTTCAAAATTCACAATATAATATGATCAAAATATATTTAAACCAAGTTTGAAGGATAACAAATGTGGTCATCTAGAATCAATACAATAAATTATATGTGATAGTACTGTTGGTTGGGCATTTGTGGCTATGAGTATTTTGCCCCCTTAATTGCTGCTTACAATTTTTTATTTGGAAACTTCAAGCACTTACTGTTGCTACAGTTGTGCATGGTATTTCAATCATTCCCAACTGTTGCACATGAGATGTATTGTTTCATTTAATCAATTAATGGTTTTTTTATAGAAAAACAATCCATGAATTCTGCCTCTTTTATCAGTTTTCCATGATTTTCAACAACTTTGTCATGACTGCTCCATCAATTTTGCCAATATAGCAAACACCCAGTCGTATCGATGGCTGACAGAGCCAGGGTACCTTCAGACAGTTTTAGATAAGACACATGTATTGAAAACACGTGCTAGACCAGGTAACGTTAAACGTAGGTTAATAACACAAGCTTCACCCCTAGACAGCAACTACAGGGCATCAAGGTGTACTAAATATTTTGCCAGCTGCATCCACACTATAATCTAAGACATTTTCGAAGGAACAGGAGACAATCTTACAGGTAGACTTTTTTTCTAGCTAGTTAATTAAACAGTGTGAAGTGTTGGAAGTAGATAGTAACAGTTAGCAAGCAACTGACCTCGTAAAGTAAGCTGGTGAGCTGCATTAAAGTTAGCTAATTGACTAATTTCCTGAACTAACAAACCTGAAATGAGTTTCATTCCATGGCAGAATTTGTTGCCATATTTTGTTATCCTACTAAACTACTGAATGTGAAGCCAGCTTACATTGCAGGGTCAATTAATCAAGTAAACGCCACTCCTAAACACCCACCATTTCATACTGTTTAGCTAGATGGGTAAAAAAGGCCTACAATTATCTGCTTTTGCGTGTCAACTATGTGTTTGTGTTTGCAGTTAGTTTAGTTTAAATTTCTGCAGCAAGGCTAATCATGCATTTAACTGTCTGCTGTAAACATAAAAAGGTGCTAGTTCGCCTAGGAGTATTACCGAGCTCAGTTAAGTAATGTCTGTTCCATGTCATCCTAGAATCTGTGCTCTACACTCCCTAAGATTCAATAGTTTTTTTTTAGCATTGTGACGTACCTCCAATTCTACAACGCAGATTGCTATGACAACAAAAGATTGATTGTCAGGAATAATATACTGCTGGACTACTGCTTTTTCTGTGGCATTAAACTTCAGTATTATCTCATATTGCACCATTGAAAATAGAGGATTTGTTTGCCATTAAATCCTATATTGTGTCTTTAATATTAAAGAAAATATTAAATGGAAGAAATATCAGTGTATCAGTAATATTTGATGTTTTTTCAATAGTTGGTGCTTGACAAATGGATGCGTTATTGTAAAGGCTACTGGCATATGCATTACTGTGAAGAACTAATGACTGTATAATTACCTCTTTTTTCACATAGCATATTTGAAATGTATTTAATCAGACAACAACCGGGTCTAGTGGACTATGGGTCTAGTGGACTCATAGCTCTCTGTCCAAAACTGGACTAGAAAGAATTATCCATGAACTGCTAGCATTAACACCAGGGCCGGCCCTAGGATTTTTGTGGCCCCAAACAAAGGGGTGGCAGCGGGGGGTGCTGTTGGATTCTGTTGAGCAGGGGGGTGTTGTTTGGAGTTTGTCGAGTAGGGTGGGGGGGATATTCGTTTGGTAAAATCCTTCTTACATTACATACATTGTTATGAAATGTTGTGTTGCCATTCCATTTAAAATTTATACCGCTAGTTCCGCGATAGGGGATGAATAACGTAATTACGAAAATAACGTTATTTACCTTAGATAAAAAAATTGGATTATGTGGCTCCCCCTCATGGTTGTGTGCCCCCTCAAAATGGAGCATACACATGTTTTTTGTAATCAAGCTAAATTTGTTAGCATTTTATATGCAACACCTTTGCAGGGCACTGTGAGCTGGTTTCCCCACAGTCCTGGACCCAAGTCTTTTTTACTTTTCAATAGAGGGTCTCCATTTATATTGTGATCTCACCCAAAACTAATCCTTGGGCTTAATCCTGATCTGATAAACCAAACCACAAAATCCTGCAAATGCATTTCTTACAGAATGCTTACACACATAGGTATGCTTGACTAAAAACAAACCAAATGTACATGAAGACAGTGACTCTAAACCAGTGGTTCTCAGCTCAGGCCAGAAAGGGCCAGTGTGGGTGCAGGCTTTTGTTCCAACCAAGCAGTTACACACCTGATTCTACTAATAACCTTTGGAGTCTTTACTAAGGACCTTGATTAGTAGAATCAGGTGTGTAACCGCTTGGTTGGAACAAAAGCCTGCACCCACACCTGCCCTTTCTGGCCCGAGCTGAGAACCACTGCTCTAAACACATACAAGTAACTTACCTCTTGGTATAACTATCTTGTAGACATGTTGACAAACCATAAGGCATGCAACAGGACTCAGTATATGCAAATGCTGAGCAGCAAGCTGTACTCCCCACTCACACACAAGTAACTTACCTCTTGGTATAACTATCTTGTAGACATGTTGACAAACCATAAGGCATGCAACAGGACTCAGTATATGCAAATGCTGAGCAGCAAGCTGTACTCCCCACTCACACACAGTCAGACAATGACTTACCCATTAATCTGGATGATGGTAATCATGGCATGAGCTTTTTCTTTCTGCTTGTAAGATATTCAAGAGAAATTAACCACAGGGTCAAATACCCACACATTTCACATTTTTTTGTAATAGGCAAATTTATTTGTTCAAATATTGAGTAGTTTTTCCTAATGTACATACTCATAATTTCAACAGTAGGAAAAGTTGTCCTATTTGACATGAATACAGAGAACATCTAAAACAAATATGTTCTTCCCAATTTCCTTGAAATACTTTCAGGACTGAGCACACAATTGTTTTACACCAGATCGATAAAAAATGAAACTAGGTTTGTATAGACATTTTTTTTTAATGAACTTAAAATCTATAGTTTGCTTCCTAATAGAATACCAATTCTAAACAAGAATTCTGTCGCTGTGCTTCTTTTTTCCTTTTGCTGTACGTAAATTAGGCTTATGTGTACAACGTTTTTAGCAACCAATCTCTCAGATACGGCAGCATGGCTGAAAATTAATATATTACATTGGCTGATATTTTCAATGCCAGAGATGAAAATGAAAAAAAAAATTGTTCCGTTATTTCATAACGTTTTACAACAAACGTCTTGTATTTTCTACTTGTGGTTTCAGATTTGTAAACAAATCTTCATAACATAAAATACACGGGTTAACATATATAGATACTGTAGTCCAGGGGTCCTCAATCTTATCCAGAAAGGGCCGGTGTGGGTGCAGGCTTTTGTTCCAACCAAGCAGTTACACACCTGATTCTGCTAATCAAATACTAGAGTCTTCTTTGCAAAGGATCTTGATTAGTAGAATCAGGTGTGTAACTGCTTGGTTGGAACAAAAGCCTGCACCCACACCGGCCCTTTCTGGATAAGATTGAGGACCCCTGCTGTAGTCAGTAGTACTAGTTGTGTGTGTCAGCGTGTGTGTGTATGTGAGAATATATGCAAGTTTGTGTGAACGTCTGTGTGTGTGTGAATATGAGTGTATGTGAATGTATGTGAGTGTGTGAATATGAGTGTATGTGAATGTATGTGAGTGTGCGAGTGAGAGTGTGTATGAGAATGTTCATGTCTACGTGGCTTGGGCTCTCTCAGATGAAAGCACAGATTACGCTTTCCCAAATCCTGTCAAATGAATTATTCCAAAACCCATATCTGCTTGGAAATCAGGGTACGAGGACTTCATGGATATTCAAAGGGATACTGTCGTAGGTATTGGCAGTGGGGTACCTACAGATTGCAACAAACTCCAGAGAGGGTTGAGGAGAAAAGCTGATTGGTGGGATGGAGTCGCATCCAGTGGTGAAGAACAGGATGTCTTTCAGTGTCACAGACTGTAGATTAACTGAAAAATAAAGCCAATATGATTGGAAATGCAAAAAACCTGCTTGTAATAAAGAATGCACATAACATTACAGACCACATATAAATGCAAGATTTTGACATGGTAACACATAAAATAATGAGTTAGCCCTTTAAATTTCTGATACCTAAAAATAGAAAATAGAATGATGTACTACCTCTGATGTCCTAAGCAAAATGGCTTATATTGCAACAATACATTAATACAATACATTTATACAATGCTTAAATACAATAGAACCATTATGGTAAATACAGTATGATATTTGTTTAGAAATTTGAACACTACTTAATGTTCTACTACTTATAACTACTTAAAAGACCTAACATTCTGCATCCTAGAGATAGTCTCGCTAATACCCAAGGTTGTGACACTGCGCCTCAAATCTGTTACTTCCTCTTTCTGACATTTCATGTTTGAAAAGAGTCTCCAATATATAAGCATGTGGACTGTTTCACAATAGGGCAAATGTTGCAAGAATTTTCACTCACAGTTCACACAGCTCTGGTCAAACTGAAAAATAGTGGGGGGGGGGGGGGGGGGGGGGGGAATTAAGATCTCATCTGCGCTAGTAAGTCACACACATTCTGTGACACAGCCCACCCCCACCCCCAACAAAATTGGGAAAACTTGATACAACTGAATAACAGCATCTTAATTCATTAAATTAGATGATGCCTTATAAAGCTTGCTATATACTATTTAAATATATGCATGTATATTTTTTAAATGGTGCCCTGGTCCTCTGGAGTATGCGCCACTTGGTCAGCTCTGTGGACACGTCTTCTTTGTTCCAATTACTGTCAGGGTTTCGGGGGGTTGGACCCAGGCGCAGAGTGGAACACACAAAACTCAAGAGGTAAAGGGAAATAAAGACTTTACTACAAAAAAAGGCAAACCCAAGCACCTACAATATTACAAGTTTTTACCATGTGCCACTGAAAATCCCAAAAACGCAGATTCAGTGAAGTAATGCTAAAGGTGGAGACATGTTAGTTAATTTCATTCATATCAGCCACGATGTGTTAGACAGAGCTAACGTTGACTTTATAGTCTGGCACTTTCGTTTCAAATCCAGACAGGAACAATCTGGACAGGAACAATTCCAAAAGACCAGCGATGTAAAATATCAATTTTAACGTGAAAATGCCAACAAAATAATTTCCACAGATTCAAACATTAACGTACCCTGTTAGCTGGCGGATTATTTTGTTGGCATTTTAATGTTGAAATTGACATTTTACATCACTGGTCTTTAATTCCAAACGGAAGCAGTTGTTGATCACTTGCAGACCCTACCAGCCGGTTAGGAGGAGTGAGGAGGTAGAACTCAATGTATTTCAATGGACAATGATGGAAATTAATTCAAATAAAATACTTGTCGTTGACCGATTTTCAAAATATTCGAGAATTCAGGTCCTTGGCCTGCTGCCAGCATGCACAACAAGTATTGGGCTGATTGGCCCAGTAGTATGCGAGATTAGCTGTGGACAGATACACAAACACACGCACAAACACACACGCACGCGACCAAATGCATAATCCCCTCCAGGCTCTCGCCTGGCGGAGATAATAAATAAAATTTAAATACAAAACCCCTCTGGGACTTAAGTTGGTTGCACCAACAAATGTAGGCTGCATAAGCTACATATTTTACATACTGAGTCATTTTGAAATTAGCATTTAAGAACAGCTGTCTAACTTTTTAGACAACTACGCACAGCTGGGACCTCATCAGTGATCACCACCAATAGCCTTTCATTCAAGTTTCATACTGTACCTACCAGTTAGCTTTCCACTTTCCCAGAGTCCCAGATGTGGCGCAGCAAGATTAAGACTGATATTGCAGAATGCAATAAGTTACAGTTGCTAAAATGTACAAGTGTTATAGTCGTAAAGTGTGCTTAGCAGTAGCTTCTGTTTAGATACTTACTGACCTAAGGGTGAATTCACACCATGCGAGACTTGGCTGTGTGTGCAAAAGGCATCCTTGCGTTGTGCAGTTTGGAGCTATTTACCTCGCTGGTGTTTTATTACTGGCCTATGAGAAAATAACTTGAACGAATCAAAAACTCACAAGTTAGATTCATTTTGACGTGCTTACTCAAATGTACTGATTTGAAAGAAACAAACTTCCCGACACTACATCCTGGAAGACTTAGTAGACATGCTGCAGCCACAGATTTCTGCAACTGAGCATCTGCCTCTTTGATTTGGAAGCATATATTTTTTAGTCACACTGACAAAATGGTTCCATTCACATGGAACATACTGACTTTGCTCATATGAGACATACCGCTTGCAACTACAGACTTCAGCATCAGCGACATCAGGAATGCTGACGTTGATGTTATCAGGACACTGAAAAGTGACTAAAAAGTTGGGGAGAGGAAGCAAGGTCTTTGGCCTCCATACACAATAGACATGGCCATTAGCTGGCCAGCAAGGAACTGTTTCAGAGCTGCAAAGAGAACAAAAATGATTAAAACATAATGCACAATTACGACAATACAGTAGACAACAAATAAAAAAAATTGTGACAATTCAATATGAACAATCCTGTACCAAGACAAATTTACCTTTGGAAATGCATGACAAAGTTTTTGCATTTGAGGGCACCTAAAACATTCCACTAGTGTCTTTTAAGTCTTGCAGGCATAATAAAGAAAAATCTCTTGTATGTCCTCCATAGTCTATGGCCCCCTCTGAAATGCAATGGTCATTTATAAACTTAATATCATTTGTCTTGTTGGGAGATTTCCCTGCTCGTGGCCCCATCCCACTTTTCTTCTTATGATATTGAATCGCACAATTTGTTCTGTATTTAGTTGTAGGTTTAACTCTTTTATCTTTTCTTCAATTGTTGGTTTCTCATCCCTGCAATTAGTAAATAAACAAAAAAATATCATCATTAAAGCATCTGGAATTCGGGCTGTGATTTTTAACTGGATCATCCTTTTTCAACCAAAATATTTTTTTACGTAGCTAGCTAGAAAACCAGAATGGTATTTTTCTGATTGCTATGCATTTCTAATTATGTTTATAACCTGTGACAGGATCGGGGGATGGAGGCCTCAAGTTGCCCCACAGCATGCAATAAAACAGGAGATGGAATGCAGATTGGGAGTACAACAGATTTTTATTATAGTCCGTATACGAAGAGTTGGGCCTCCAATATGATAATGGGGGAAAAAAACACAGACAAAAGAAAACAAAATCTAGCTCCAGGTGGAGCCTAACTACACTTCCCAGGTTCCCCTCTCTCTCTCTCTCTAGCCAGCTAAGCCGGTTCCCAGTCTTTCAAACAACCAAAGTCCATAATCCAAGTCAGAAAAACAGGCCAAGTTCGTTATCCAATCGGGTTCTCTTCCAAGCAAAGTTCCACACACAATTCAGTTAGTCCGCCAAAAAAAGGTACTTTTCACTCACCACAATGACTTGCAGCTACACTTTTCCCTTACTGGTCCTTCTTCACCACTGCTGTGTTTGGAAGGCTTAAATAGGGCTGTGAATGCCTAGGTGTCTTCAGGTGAGTGTACTCAGGCTGGCTGGAAAAGGCGGCATGGCTCCACGTATCCAGGGAATGGAGCCAGCATGAAGGCACATAGCGCCCATCCAGCACTACTCCTCTGGTTCTTCTACACACCCTTAACCCTTGTCGCATTAATAAGTCCAGTTAGCCTGTTGCTGGAAGACAGTTAATTTTCCTTTTAACTGGCAGCAAATGTTTTATCTACTTTATCTCAAAATGAGCCAATTAAGACTGAAAGACTGAAATCTGTATGCACTGAATCATATTACATAGTTAAGAAATTCTGTGGTTAGCCTGATAGCCATGTCTGCAATGAAAATATAATTGTTTGTTTATATAATTGTAATTGTAAATGTTAAATTGTAAATTAAAGATGTTTTGTTAACAGTCAATATTTCAACATGCTTACTTTGAAGTTCCACAAGCAATCTCAGTGAGGGAGTTTTCTATGGATGCCTGAAGGCCTGCATCATCAGGCTCATATTCCTCCACTTCCAAGACATTCACATCATTTCTAAAAAGGAAGGGAAAACACGCACAAATAAATTGAAATGCAGTATGTTTTCTAAATTTTCTAATAAACTTGAACATCAGTTTACCTGAAGCACACCATTCAGCAAACCAGCAACATTATCGTAAATTAGAGTTAGTGCAAGCCATGTGTTGCATTCCCTTGAGACTTGTCAAGTTAATAAGTGAGAAGTGGTTGAATGATTTGAAATGTGGAAAGGAACATGTGCAACTCTTTATTCACTTGTTCAACCTCATATTAGAACAGTTAGATAGTTTGAACAATAAAAATGTTCTACAAAAATAAATACTTGTTGAATGTCTGTCAGAACTTTTTATAGCTGTAATTCCAACAACATTCCTACTGCAACTACTCCATATTCTAAACACACCTGTATAGTATGCCTGTCTTGACAGCCTGACTTGCTTCTGTCTCTCAGAGAAATATGACATTACTTTGTTCCTCAGGGAGACCAGTTGGCATTCTGTCTCTATTGTGAAACTCCTGATCCGTTCTCTGATTTGGTACAGCTTGCAAAACTGATAAACAATAACAGACAAAGTGTGCAAGTTTAATATGGACTGTCCAGTGCTTAAAATCACTTAATGTATCGCTCAGGGCAGTAACTAGACCTACTATAAAACTTCCAATAAATGCCTCATCTCAAATGAACTCCTGGCTTTCAGCCTTTAGTCTTTTTAGTAAAAAACAAGTGTTTAGGTTGCCATAGATAAACTCCCAAAGCCATTAAAATAATAAACAACATCTTTGAACAGTCTACAAACTTTTTTAAGAAAACCATTTACCCACAAGACCGTAGACATTATTTCCTAAAATTGGCTTACTTCAAACACTTGGTTAATGAGAAAACACAAAAACTCAGAAAGTGCAAATCCAGTGTTCACACAGCTTAAATGCATTTATGTGCAATTAATGCTATTATTTTCTCCAATGGCCTCCCCATACAGAGCTGTTGGTCCCTCTCCTAGTAAAATTGATAGTTTTTTATCTGTTGTTTTTTTAATTCTTTGAAATTTTGGATTAATGTTCCAAATTATGTAAACTATTTTTGGGCTTCATTTTGTTTATTTTGTCACTCACGTTGCAAAGCTAGGACAGGTTCCTAACCAGAAAGCATGAGTTTTGAAAAGAAATAGCAGACAAACTATAAGCACAATCAATACGAACAGCAAAGCATAACGGGAACAACACATGACTGGCACAATATAGTGTTACAGTTTGTAGTCCTAAAACACAGAATAGGTTTGCATTTTTGAGTCTTCCCTTGAGAGATTTCTAAAGCTTTTTTCCCATAGGGATTTCCGCTTGTCCAAAATTTGTTCTACAGAGGTGAGATCCTTTGCTGTTCAGTCAGATTTTTGAACAGAGGCTCCATTGCACACCTGCATTTTTACTACTTTCAGAAGACAGCCTTTGTTTTTCTCCTTTTGGAATGTAGCCTCCATTTTCATACCTTGTGTGTGAAATGTGATCATTTTCACACTTTTTGGAACACAGCCTCTATTTTCATACTTGTTGGAATGTGTCCTTGATTTTTAGAGGCCCCAAGCCATCTGTAAGCATTGCCTGGAACTGTAAAATTATTGCATATGAGTTTGCATTTTATAATGTGGTTCTTGGGCAAAAACATATGTGAGATTCTTAAATCACTCGCAAAAAGGGTCAAGTCCACCATTGCAGTTTCCCCTTAATTATTCGCATGCATAGGCATTCCTGGAAATCTTATAAATGGAGTCTTCTGAGTATTCCAATTAATGACTGGTGTATTAGCCAATGGAACTCTGTCATTTATTTATGATGCAAGTAAAATTATTCTACTGGTAGGTTTTGGCAACCAATCCTGTAGGGTACACATTCATGTCTAAAACATTAAAGGGTTTTCACAATGTTTCCAATCCTGGCTCCAAGGGGTTTTTAATTAAAACATTTTTGCAACACCTAGCAGTGTGGATGTGGCTGTTTTAAGGAGCTAAAATAGTGTTTAAAATGTTTTAATGCTATTGTATATAAGGCCAAAGTCATTCATTTAAAATATGTCTATATCACTCAAAAATAAATTAGGTTTACCCTTCTTGAAATAAATGCATATAAAAACTGTCCATATTATGCACCCAGTAGTGTACTATCATCTGTTTGAGTGACAGTGCGTTCTACAAGTTTTTTCAGCTCAGGTGTGAGAGATGTGCAGACGATTTCCATCAGTCTGTTACGCAAATTTTATTCTATGGATCCTATTTCAGAGAATGCTCATTGGCCTGCAGTATGTTTTATTTTTTAAATCAGCAGCTTTACACTGCAGAGCCAAAGGGTTTTAATACTGATCCTGATCTTCAATCTGCCTTCATTTATTGTACATTGTAAATGACACACTTTATATTTCAAACTGTATTGGATGCTCAACTTATATTTCATTTTATTTAACACTCTATCACTCCACTTTGTATTTTGAATGTCTCTGGACCAAAAGCAGATGGCTTTCCATTATGTGAAATAAATGTTGAATATTTGGTGATTCAAAATGTAATAACCAATTTCAAACACTGGTGTAAATTTATTTTAAAAACACATTGTCAATCAAAGAGATTTTTTTTTAAGTTTATAAATATTTTAAAATAGGTGCCTAGTGTCACAGTTGATCCATTCTGAATGCTTGACTCCCTGATGGGGACATTTTACATTTGTTTTCTGTGGGAGGTTATTTTGAATGCTCCAAGAAAAACAGTAGAAGGATAGCCATGGTCCTTGGGGAGAGCAAGTTAATAGTGGCACAGGTTAATGTGAATGGGGGCATTCAGTGCATATTTTTTTGTGTTGGGATAACCTGTGCTGCCGCTTGTTCAGAAAAAAGCAAGCACTTGTAAATGACAGCTTAGAGACTCTGCAGGTCTCTCTAGGGAGGCACAGTGGTGAATTCTGGGAAGCGGGGAGACAGTGTGACAGAAGGACACAGCACATAGTGAACTTGCTGTATTTCATATTCAGATCCTCCTGAGACATGCCACTGTGTTCGATTCCAATGTTCATGTAATTCAGTTTGTCTTTTTCTTTCAATCCCCTGAAGGGCATGAAATGAGGCCTGGTCCACCTGGGTGTGCTTTTGTAATGTCTGTAATACTGTATACTGTTGGGTAATGCTGAGGTGAACTTATCATTCCTGGAACTTCCGGTTCCAATTAATGGTATGGATGAACTCAGGCTCAAAAGAAATAAATAATAATAATACTCATTTTTTTCCCCTCTACCTTCTTGTCTATATACTTTCTACCCCACTTCACTAATGTAATTTGCAATCTAGCTAAATGTATTAATTTATATATTTATTCAACACCTAACCCCTTAAATAAGAGATGAAAACAAAGTAGAATATGAAAACAATGCATGTCAAGTTGTCCACCTATTCCAACCACCATGAAAGCTCTGAATGAAAAATGAAAAACATTTTCCCAAACAAAATAATTTTTGCAAAAAATTATTTTATTGGAGGAATGAGTTCTAAAAATAAGTGCAATGGCTGTTGTTTTTGAAGCCTTATCACTTTGACGTTTGTCATATCAAGGGCCGGGATAATATAATGGCAGACGCCCTGTCTCGCGCCCTTGCCTAATGCCAACATTCATTGACTGCAGCTTTCATAATCTCTGCATAGTGATTCCATACCTGGAGTCCCTTATCTGTTCATCAAGCTGCCCAGCCTGTGTTGCATGCCAAAATGGCAATGATGGAAGATCCAACGTGCTACTGCCATCAGTGTACTCAGGTACAATGCTTTGTGCAACTTGAATGCTTATTTACTAATCCTGAAGAGATTGGGGTGCAAAATATGAATTGAACACCTATTAACTGAAAAGTGACTGCTGAATGCTTCCCTGGTGCAAGAATACTGGACATTGCACACTGGACAGGTCAGCCTGACTGGGGATGGTGAGCTGTCAAGAAATTCAAATCAATGCATTCCTTTATTGCTGTATCCATCTTAGGGTAGTTTGGAATTTGTTTCAGTGCAAATACAAAGAATATAAAAAACACATATACAAAAATAACAACAAAACACATTGAACATCAGACCCAGGATAAATTAATGACCAATGCAAAAAGTCCTGAAAACAACAAACACAAAAACAAAAGTGCAGCAAAAAATATATGAAAAACACCATTGCCCACTCAAGCACATATGGGTAACAAAAGCCCGCGTTTCCACCCGAAGTACCCGAAACTTTTAGTCCCAGGAACTACTTTCCAAGGAACTAAAAGGTTCCTTCAGCCCATTGTTGTCTGCATTTCCACCGTGGTCTAAAGACCCGCGAAGATTAGGCAAATTAGTCAACTGACGTATGTAAAAGCGACGTCCTCGTCGGTCCATCTGTCCTATGATTTCTTCTGTAACCCCATACTACCATCGGAGTACATTATTTTCCAATAACCGGTATAGCCGAAGGGGTTTATTCCACTTATACAACGGGTTACCAACAATGACTATATATGGTTACTTTAGTAGCTATTTATTGATTTTTATCAACTTAATCACCTGAAATTGACATATTCTTCCACGGCCGTTTGGGCATATTATTTTACCGTTGTCAAGCAAAACTCTCATTGGTAGTTCAACTTGGACTGTTGTTATGCAAGGATATAACAGGCCAATATACAGATTGTAACTGTTTTATATATCCTCTCAAACACATTCATTATGTTTTTATGCGAACATTCACTTTCATGTCTTGACATCCGAGACGACAGAATGCATCCACATTCTATAAATAACTGGTAACAACAGCAGAAAACATGTAGACGTCGTAAACAATTTGCTGTTGAATTGATTCATTCGACTCTTATCATCATTTCCAATATAGGCTAATCGCAAAATGACAAAAATAAATAGAATGAAAACTCGGACTTGCGTGAAAATTTAAATTAATATTGCAGTGGTACAGCCACCGTTTGCTTTCCTTGAAAGTTAGGCTACTGCTAGCGGAGCAGCGAAGTGTGGCTTCCAGATACGAACCATGCACCATAAATAGAGTCCATGTCTAGTCTTCCTGGTCTTTTTGTGGAATTGAAGAATCATAGAGTGAAATTATGGCAGTCTAAAAAAGCAAAAGGGACTAGAATTAACCTGTTATTTTACCCTGACAAAAAGTGCGGAAGGTGATATCTAGTTTGCTTTTACAGTATCCCCAATGTAAATTATGCAGAACTACCGCATACCTCACGTTACTGTGTCAAACGTTTTGAGTCAATTACAATGGACTAACAAAGAAAATCAGGAAGAAAATATTCAGCAACCGAATTAAACCCTTTGAATGTTTTGGTACATAATAGCATATGCTGTCCCAGCACGAATGCTTAACACTTTATAAAACGAATACTAAAGTAAGAAAAGAACAGAAGAGCACACGTTATAATCCTCAATCTTAATTTCTCTTCTGTTCCATGACATTGGCACGTTATAACCAAAAGTAGGCTACTGCGCCGCATAACATACAAGTTTGAATTCAAGTTATTATGAAAATAAATCGGTTTGCGGCCGCAGATTTTTAAAAATGGCGGTTGAAATAAAATACTGCGAGTAGTCGACCAATCAGAAATAATCAGTGCTTTTGGGGGTAAAATAAAGACCCCGGAACTAATTTAGACCCTGGTTCCTGTGGTGGAAACGCACCGAGTTCCTCAAAAGGTTCCTAGTTCCTGGGGAAAGTTCCTGCGGTGGAAACGCGGCTAAAGTCACTGTAACTATTGCAAAGGAATATAGTCCAAGTAGTACTATTTTTGCCCAGGCACATATGAAGTGCTTGATAAGTGCTGTGATGTATTTAAGATTCAAACCAGTTCATGGTATGAGGTATGCTTCAACCTACAGTATATGTTCTGGTTTTAATGAAACTGGGTCTCCTCCTTGACGGGAGGGAAGTAAGTTGAGAATCGGATGGGTGTGAGGTGTCTTTAGTATTTTAAGACCTTCCCACTGCATTCTGATGTTATGGATCTCAAAGAGAGGGTGGGGCTCAGTGCCAATGATTTTAGAGGCTGTGCGTACAGTTCTGTTTAATTGATTTCATGAGCAGTGGGATTACTATAACAAAAAACAGTTATTAAAAAAGTGAGAATGGATTCAATCATAGCTTTGTAGAACAGAAGCATCCCATCTCTTGAGACTAAACTTGCTTAGCTGCCTTAAGAAAAAAGTCTCTGGTGTGCTTTCTTAAGTGCAATTGATGTTAGCCTCCCATTTCAGAGAGGAAGAGGTTGTGGTACCCAAGAACTAACTACCAGTGGTAGCAGCTCTCTTCTGTTTCTACAGAAGTTCACAACCAGTTCTTTAGTCCTTGCAAAATTAAACTGCAGATTGTGATTCCAGAATCCACTCCCATCAGGACAGAAATGTTTTATCAAAGGTAAAAGGTGATAACTCAGAATAAGTTTGTATTGATTTACAGTGACCCTTCCCTCTAAGGGGACAGACAGGTGGACCCAAACCATGCCAGTAAAATGCCCCTACAGCATAACAGAGCCACCGGACCCCCTCACTGTAGAGGTAAAGTATTCAGGCCTGTATCGTTCTCTTGTGGTACACCACACATGCATTCACCCACTGGTCGAGAATATGGTGAAGGATGACTCAGACAATATCACTTTGTTCCACATTTCTATAGACCAGTGCCTATGGTTTTTGTACCACTGAACTCTGAAATGTGCATTTGTCTTTGTGATGATGGGTTCATGCACTGCTACTATAATACCCCCCTGTATGTAGTTGTCGACAAACTGTTCTTGCTGACAGTCTGATCATATCCTGCATTGACATTCTCAGTCATGTTATGACCGCTCGTTAAGTCATAACAAAAAAGGGGAGACCACACGGTAAAGAACTTGGTTAAACAATAATTTTAATTTAAATAATCAAAAAAATGCAAAAAGAGAAACTAAACAGGCCCGGCAGCTGCCATCCAGGCAGGAGTGGAGAGAACCTAAACCAGCCGTGAAGCCATGCTTTATGGCCTCCTCTCCAGGTGAAGCCAATCTGCTAATGAGAGGGGAGGAGAGTTAGGCAAGGGCAAGCACAATTCAAAATGGGAGGGGCAAGGCTAGGAGAGAGAGCAAGAAAGCCATTTCTTCCAACACTATTTAATGATGTATTTCCCATAGATCTAAATGCAGATGCCACTTTAGACACTAGCCAATTGAGCTAGTGAACCCTGTTTCAAAGTCACTTACATATTTTCCTCTTGCCATCTTGATCCAAAATCTAAGTCAACTGAGCCTGCTTAGCATTTTTATACATGCCACAGAGCATGATAGTTAATTGCTTAATTGTATTATGCAGCTCACCTGTATGGAAGCATCTGCATTCATTGGCCCTCATTTACGAAACGAACGTACGACAGAAAACTGGGCGTACGGTCATTTCCACGCAAAGCTCGGCATTTATCAATTTGGACGTGAGCAGAGGCTACGATCAAATCTCAGGCCAAGTCTCAACTCATGTACGCAAGTTTTCATGTCAGCGTGGACTTGCGGTTCAGCATAGTAAATCTGGCTGAGTCGGAGAATTGTTATTAGACCATATTCTGACTGTCATCTAAGCATATGCAGCCACATATTCATCACTTAAAAATATGTAGCCTATGGCAAAATATTCTATTTTGCCAAGGCCTACATCGACTGTGTCATACCCCTAACATAAATAGTTATTTTCAAATTGTTTGCAATTAACGGAGTTAACAGTTTTTTGGTGTAGGCTATGAGATTCATTTCTCTTTCATTTTGAGATAGCCTACTTGTTAGGCTACGCTACTGGTGACATAATTACAAGCAATTAGGTTAGGTGCTTATTCAGCATAACATATTTAAACAAGAGCTTTGACAGTCATCAAATCTCGGCAATGGCAGATCTGACTCTGTTAGAAGACCTCTACGCGCCCATAAGACGAAAATGAAACGAACGAAACGAAAGCATGTTTATAACATCATTAAAACATCATTAAAATGAAGAAATAAATTAACCCTGCAACCGTGTAATTATTTAAATACTAGCAGCCTAGGCTATTAAATTTTTGGCAGTAACTTTATCTAGACTTCGGGAAAGATACGGAGATAATTAGGTGCTTAAAATGTGGCCTCAAGGAGCACATCAAGGCAACATCACGGCCCTGCAGATTCCTTCTGTACAACATCAGAAGGGTTCGACCATACCTGACTATGCACTCTACCCAGCTGCTCGTCCAGGCTACGATGACCTCCCGCCTTCGTTACTGCAACTCTCTCCTTGCAAGCCTGCCAGCTTGTGCCATACAGCCACTACAGATGATTCAGAATGCCGCTGCCCGACTCATCTACAACCTTCCCAAATTCTCCCAGGTCACTCCTCTGCTGCGATCACTCCACTGGCTACCGGTCACTGCCAGGATCCGGTTCAAAGCCCTGACCCTTGCCTACACTGCAGCCAACAGGACAGCCCCCATCTACTTGCAGGACATGATTCGATCCTATATGCCTGCTCGACCACTCCGCTCTGCAGCAGCAGGGCGCCTTGTACCCCCTCCCACCCGACCAAAGGGATCACAGAGCTTCTCCACCCTAGCTCCCCAGTGGTAGAACGAACTCCCTGTCCCTCTTCGGACCTCTCCCTCACTACCCATCTTCCACCGTGGCCTGAAGACTCATCTCTTCAGACTATACCTGTACTAACTACTACCACTCTGTATATTTCACTCTAAATTCACCCCCCCCCCCCCCCCTTTTCATGACACTTGTTACATGTTCCCCCATCCCAGCATTTTTTGGTAATTTGTATTTGTCCTAATACTGTAGCTTATTCTTCTGCCTAGTTGGCTTTGCAGAGGTTAGGTCAGAATAGTGTTCACTGTGTGAACTAAACTGTGTTCTTGGCTAGAAATAGCTGTACAAAATAAGTATTGTATCTTATTGAACCTGTGTTTTGTAGTTGTCCATGACCATGAAATGCACTTTTTGTACGTCGCTTTGGATAAAGCGTCTGCCAAATAAATGTAATGTAATGTAATGTGGCCAACGCTGTGTGAGGGTTGCAGGAAGATCACAGTTCTGAAAAGTGATTTCCAGGGTGAGTTTGTCTACCATCATTGCCAGCTCATTGAACAATTCAACTGTCTTTCAAAGAACTGGTGTGCATGCCACAGTTGAGAAAGGGGGAGACTCCAAAGCAGACAGGGAGAGAGAGTTGGGTGACAGGAGCGTGCAAGCGCAGAAAAGGGTGTGCATACCACACAGGGGCAGCTTCTCCAGAGGTTGTGGTCTCCAACCGATTCCAGCCCTTGCAGGAATTGGACCTGGCCCGTGACATTGAGAGTGGGAGGACTGATGAGCCACTGGGAGTTTGTGATAGTGGGGGACTCAATTGTTAGTGTGGTAGACAGCATAATCTGTTTGCATGAAAAAGAATCCGGTACGGTGTGTTGCCAGCTTCGTGCCCAGGTAGGAGATCTTCTGGAGCGTGCGGAGAAGCTCCTGGCCAGAGTGGGGAGGAATCCAGTGGTCATGGTTCACATAGGAACCAAGGTAGGTAAAAGGTAGGTTTGAGGATCTGCAGGACAAATTTGTGGATCTAGCAGCAACAATACCTTCATGTTTTTTCTAGAATACTACTCGTACCACATGCAAGCAGAAGGAAGCAAAGTTTAACACGTGGCTACAAACCTGGTGTAGAAAAGAGGTACAGGATTGTGGGGCACTGGGACACTTTTGGGTCAGGAGTGACCTGTACAAGCACGACAGGCTGCACCTAAACCGGAAGTATTCTGCTGCACTGGGCCAGTGTATGTCTAGGGTAGCACAGGATTATTTAAACTAGGGACTTGGGGGTTGGCGAGGTTAGAGATTGAAGAGGGAAGGGAGGTGCAGACTGCCTGGATGGAACCTGTCAAGACTACATATAATAGTGTGGACACCAATTAAATCTTTTTAAAGCAAAATTGCAGCTTCAAACAGTAGTGTGAATTCTATTCTCTTTGGAAACATAAAATAGGCTTGTCACGAAGGTGAGACTATTATTATGGGTGACTTCAATTACCCCGTTATTAATGGCGAATTTTTAGATGACATATTTTTTGTCTCAGTATGTCAGTCAGACTACTAGAGGGAAATACTTTCTGAATTTGGTGCTATGCAATGATCCAGACCGAATTTGTAGCATAGAGGTAATCAAGCCACTTGGGACAAGTAATTGTTCTGCAGTTTGTTTTGATATATTTTGACAAATTAACAGGACCTCCTCTAAGGCCTGAATTTTTTTATTTTGGGCAAGCCAAATTTAACAAGATGCTAGCAAATTTAAGTGATATAAACTGGGTGCAACTTCTTGATTGCAAGACTGTGAATGAAAAGTGGGGCAGGTTCAAAAGTGTTATTCTAGACACAATGTAAATTTATTCCAAAGATAAGGAAAAGTCTGTTGAAGACGCAGATTCTCCAGTGCATGAGCAAAGCCATACAGGAGAGCTTGGGAGAAAAAAAATTAACTGTATAAGATACACAAAAACGAGAGCACTGAAAGTAATAAGGCTGATTATTGTAATATGTGTGCCTAGGTTAAAAGAGGACTACGGGAAGCTAAGAGGCTCTGTGAAAGGCAGATTGCCAAAAATGCAAAAACGAATCCTAAAAATTTATTTCACAATACTGTAGTAGGAAAATGAGAGGCAAGGATAAAAAAGGAGCGTTGATTTATAAGAATAAAGATATTGCTGATGCATTAAATAGTTACTGTGTTGACAATTTTACTAGAGAAGGTTACTAATAGACTAGAAGGCATATTCAATACTCAGAATCTCTCAGCATATATTGATATAGAGGATAAAGAAGTACTGGATAAATTACAGAAACTAAAGACAAATAAGGTAGCAGGCCCTGATGGCATATACCCAAGGCTTTCAAAGATGTACCCATAGGAAAGCAAACTCCAAGAAGAGATCTCATAGTTGTTTCTTGCATTTCTGCTAGACACAAATGAGCTATTTTTAATACTAAGGTGAGACCAATGGCTTTTTCTCCTACTTCTCAAATTCAACTCAGGAGAAACAACCACAATTTCATTTATGTCTTACTCTGATCAAAACAAGAGATCTTTAAATGATCTTAATTAAGTCTAATTTAAGTCTCCTGAACATGGGACCATGAGATCAGAGAAAGAGCTCAAAGAAAACTCAGCTATGACTCCTAGGATCTCATGATTCTTCTCAAATATGTCTCAGTTTTCTCATAGTGACCTCATGAGAAACAACTGCATCTCAATTCAATATCCATTTGTCTTACTGAAGTCTCAAATTCATCCTCTCATTATCTCATCTTTTCTCCTAAGTGGGTTTTAGGAGCAACAATTCAGATTGAAGTGATCTCAAAACGATGTACAATTGAGATCTTATTACTTTCTTACGAGTTAAAGAAAAGACTATCCTGAGCAAAAGAGTTTTCCTCTGGGTAAGTGAGATCATCTTTAAATCACTGGCAGGTTTTTGTTTTAGACAGTCTTTAGAAACTGTAGAAATACCAGAGAACTGGAAGCAAAGTAATGTAATACCTATATATAAAAAATGAGACCATACTGATCCAGGGAACTACAGGCCTGTCAGTTTAACTTGCATAAGTTACATCTGATGAAAAACACATTTCAACATACAAAAATGGCAAGTTACTCACACATAAAAAGCACTGTCTATAAGTCATTAATTCAAATTTAGGCCTGCCATTAAAAGTATTGATATCAAATTTGTGCCAAGTTACATGAAACAATATTGCCTCTCAGACAAATTAAACAAGTTGTATTCCAAAGCAATGCTACCCAATGTTCTAAATTCTTTCAAGTAAAGTAGCAAATCTACTGGTAAAGTACTCAGCACTCAGTCTACCTAAAAATAGAAGCTGTGATTGGTAGTTCCTCTAATTATCTTGTAAACCTGTGGTTATGATGAAGAGTTAGGTCTCCAAGACTGCCATCAGTCCATCCATTATCTATACTTGCTTATGCCTGGTCAGGGTCATGGGAGGTGCAGGAGAATCTCTCACTGATGAAGGCAGCATACCAAAACATTTGTGTTGAATTGATATACTTTTCTTTTTTTTTTGTTTAATGAAAATATTTTTATGTCATAAATGTGTTTCATGGATGAAAAAGGAAAAGTATTTCTGTACATTAAAATTGGGGGGACAACGCAGGACAAAATGTGAAGTTAAAAAGTGGGTGAATACTTTCAGAAGGTAGCGTGATACAGTGTGAGAGATTAATGAATTCTGCTGCAATTTTCTCATGTCCTCTGAAACAAAGTACAGACCATTCATGATTTGTGCAGCAAAATGCAGCAGCAAGAATATTATCAGGAAACAAGATCAGGAATCACCCCAGTTCTTGAAATTCTGTACACAGTGTTTTAGAATTGATTAAATGTTTCTTTTTTAGAATAGATTAAATGTTTCTTTTACAGTACATGTTTTTGTAGCACTAACAATAAAGCACCAGAATGATGTTTTAACAGAATATTATCCCACTTGTACCCTCAGATCTTCCAGTACTACCAGTGTTTTCCCAATCTAAATGGGAATACACAAATGAAAACATAAAAAACAGATTTCATCTGAATAGAATATACTTTCATTTATTTATTTATCTTAACTAAACTGAAGTGTTTTCGGCCATAATTGCATTGTATGAAAGGTTCATAAATTTGTTTTGCATATTGTTTAATGTGGAACATTTGGGTGAAGGAGAAGTATATGAATTGAACTGAAATAAGTTTGTCTTAGATATAATAGTGGCAAGGTTTGATTTGCAGGAGGAATTCAAGGCAATTAGAGGACCACGCCTCCTGGTTAAGTAGGCACACACCTGGATTATGGTACAAATCAGCCCAGTGCTTCTTTCCACAGTAGGTGTCTGAGACCGGGGATCCCCCACGGCGGCAAAAGAGAGCACGGCAAGGCAGAAACGGGCTGAAAAGAGAATGTTTATGATTTCATTTATTTTGTCTTTGTTGTTTTATTTTTAACCCAGATCATGTGAGGGTGACGGGAAATGGTTTTTCCGTTTGTTTGTGTTTGAATATGCTCTCTCGTTATTGAAAATAAAATGCCAGAGTTATCCATAATTCCCGCATCCGTGTGTGTCCGACCCCCCCCCCCCCCCCTCCCCCATCCAGCTCTTCTGTCCCTACCAGGGTGGTCATGATGTGTGAAAATACTCTGAAATACTGTAAGCAGGGGTGTGGTGCCATAAGAGAGCACCGGAGCACTACTCCGGCACTTATTTTTAATAGTAACAAAATAGCTCTTTTTAAATTGATTATTTATTGTCAATGCACCAAATAAAAATGAATAAATGGTATTAGGCCTATATCCCTCGACTCATAAATTGTCTTATGAATGATTCTATTTGGTATTTTATTCATGTTAACCCCCACAGATAGGCCTACACCCACGCGGTGTACGATAACGATTTGTTAGCATTCATCGCCAACAGTTCCTTGCAAGTCTGGCAAATAATCTGAAGCATTGGATGTTTACCACTACTTCTCTTAAAACACTCAGCAAATCAAAAGCAACCAGAGTCCAACTACACTGCTTTGATCAGTAACATTAAAGTTATAGAAAATGATAACTGGCCAGACACTATCCAGAGAACAGGAAATCGAAAATCTCTGCCGCCAATTCAGGCTTCCGCACACGTCTACGATTAATGCATGTTCCCACCGAGCTTAGGGCCTTAGTCAGCTGCACGAAACTAATTTTGTGCAGCTCTGCAGTATCCGAGCGCGGGTTTAGCCAGAGGAATCTGATCATTTTGTCAGATAGAACACGGAACGGAGTGTAGCACAGTGGGTAAGGAACTGGGCTTGTAACCGAAAGGTCGTAGGTTCGATTCCCGGGTAGGACACTGCCCTTGAGCAAGGTATTTAACCGAAATTGCTTCAGTATATATCCAGCTGTATAAATGGATACAATGTAAAAAAATGCTTTGTAAAAGTTGTGTAAGTCACTCTGGATAAGAGCGTCTGCTAAATGCCTGTAATGTAATGTAATGAACAAAAGTACTCATTAAACACGTATCTGCTCTGATGTTGATCAAACTTTATGGGCCTCCTTTATCCCAATAGGATCCAATGCTAAACGTGACCACTTGGCTCCAGTCCCACCATTTAGCTGAAGACCCCCGAACAAGACAGGCATCTGCCCCCATTAAAGACGAGCCTGACCGTTTGTGGGTGTGGGTCAGTTTAACAAATTATTTTGATCTTGCATTTTTAATTTGTTGTATTTTTTTCAGCCTATGCATCTATCTGACATTTTAAGCTCATCTAGGATATTTGATTGTGGACCATTCTGCAGGCAGGCATAATATGCTCCCTCTTTTTCTCTTGCAGAAGTTCTCCCCTTCTCTCTCTGACTATTCGGTTTTACAGCGCTCAGACTGGCTGGCCTACATTTCTGCATTCTTCTCCAATCCTGTGCTGTCCTGTCTTCTCTTGACTCATCTGTGACCAACTACAGTACATGCGATCAAATCGTCTACATCCGTGCCTATCACCATCCGTGTGACATTGATTTAAATACAGACGATAATTCTCATTTGCCACTTAGGGCTCTGTTTTAACGATCTAAGTGCACGGTTTAAAGCGCATGGCGCAAGTGCATTTAGGGTGTGTCCAAATCCACTTTTGCTAGTTTAACAGCGGATAATCTGAGTGCAAAGTAAGGCACATGGTTCAAAGGGGTTGTACTTAGTCTCTTAATTAAACATAGACGGATTAATGGCGGATTTGCCCAGTAGTAGGAAAGAACGCTTCTCTGCAGAGGAAACAGATATGCTCGTGCGCTCCAGCACTAAAGAAATTGCACTACACCACTGCCTGTAAGAGTACATTTCATGCATTCATATGTAATAACAATAGTTGTGTACTGGCATAAGCATGTATATTATGTGATTTATACAGTATATCAAAATATCGCTATTAGGCCTTCTTTTTTGGAAACTCATTGTACCTGCCGCACAACTTCATAAGTGTGTGTGAGTTGTATGACTTCCAGTACAGGTAACCATATTTCCTGTTTAATTAATCACTTTTATGCATATCTGCCGACTAGAAGGTGTGGAAACGTAGTGGGTGGAGTTCCTGCGGGGACAGCAGAAGATGGCAAAGCAGGGAGATCCAAGAAGGCCCTTATTTATGGTGTTGTTACAGCTCAGGCAAGAGCAGCTTAATCTCTATCAATTAATAACTGCTGCCTGCGGCTGCACACACTGTCCCTGCTTCCCAACGCAAGGCGTCACACTCTCACCTCACTGCCACTAATGAGCCACTTCCATCTCCGCTGCCAATGGGCCATTGCTGCCTTCTCGTCCTCTGAGGCTTCTTTCTGTAAACAGTGAAATGAACACACTAAAATAACTGTCCCCCAGCTGTTTGCTGTTCATTGTGTTTAGTGCGTTTCTGTGTATGTATGGCTAGCTATTCTGAAGGGCTCTTTTTTAAAGGTCTACATTTACACCCGCAGCTCATCAGTTATCTGCGGTGGATTATTTATCACCAGAATTAGAAAGGGACTATGCATTATTGAATATCTGTACAGAATTCTGTGTTTATTAATGTGTTCATTTAATTTTTTACAACGTTCCAAAAGAAGCAACTATCTTTGCCGTTCTATGCCCCTCTGGGCTCTGCGTCAGCTCACAATTAAGGGACGCAAAATGGGATTGATTGGACAGCTGTCGGGGAGCTCCTTCCAGGAAACCTCATCACGGAGCCCTGGCTGTAATGCACCACAATGGCCCCTTCATTTGGAGCCCCATCTTGGATGTGCCAAGCAAATAGCCCATGACAAACGAGAGCCGAGAGCTGGCAGGACAGATGGCGTTGGCTGGAAGCTAATGCCAATGCATTCTCATACATAAACAAATGACCTCTCTGACAATTCTTATGAGGTCTCAGTGGGGCACCAATGCCCCCACCATCCAAATGCTAAACAAGCTCCACATTTATTTTTCTGTTTTTTCATTGTTTGATTTGTTGCTTGCATTTTGTGTGCATAAGGAGAATCCATAAGTCTTGTGACCACAATTGATTAATGTCCTATAATTAAATATACAAGCCTATTCTTGTTATTATTGCGTATTCAATAGTTGCTTAATGTCAACACAAAAAATTTAAAATGGAAAAATCTGTACCCTGCTTTGTTTTCAGAATATTTTTCAAATCCTTTAATTCCACCTAATGTCAATAAATACTTCTTGACACAAATTAGGGACACCATTTGAAACTTAGGTAATTTCACAAAAAAACATGTTCAGTAAAAAATAGGTATTTTATTAATTTACAAATTTATAAGTGTGTATTTAATAATAATTTTTAATATCTTGCATGTTATATATATATATATATATATATATATATGAGCATCACAGAGACTTGGAAAACGGCTTACAATAAATGAAGCAAGACATTTGTACCATTTAACACCTCAAAAATCATTGGACTTCCCACCCAAAACCTCTCAGAGCTCAACAACAGAGCCCTCACACACAGAGCACTCACCATACGCATGACCCCACACACCCCCTCAACCCACTCTTCTCATTCCTTCCATCTGGCCACAGGTACAGGTCTCTGACCTGGAAACAGGCCCGTTTTAAAAAGAGTTTTGTCCCCTCTGCTGTCGAGGTGCTGAACAAACTTCCTCGCTGAATGTCAGGTGTATTATATGTGTGTTATATGTATATACTGTACTGTATGTATCTATGTATTTATATGAGGCAAAACTGAAAACAAATTTCCCCTTGGGGACAATAAAGTATTGTATTGTATTGTATTATAATACTAACTTAGATTAGTATATATGCATAATTTAGGTGTAAATAAAGTTACACAAATACAGTTATCCTTGGGGAAATGCAAAATTAAGTTATTGTTTTTTAGTTTGTAATTAAATACTGAGAGATCCAATGTATAAAACTGGTAAAACTATACATTTCCTGGATCATGAACTCCTTGCTCACAAGTGTGCAAAATCTGAGAGTAATATTCAGAACTATGAGTGTCTACTAAGTGCCTCCAAATCTAACCACAATGTCTAAATTGTGCATAAATGTTCTGTAAATCACAACATAATCATGTATTTCACTATAATCAACTGTCTTGACTCAAGAAATTTACTTTTGCATCATTTTCAAATGGGAATTACTATCTTTCCATCAGTACTGGGGTCTGAGATTCTGTATCTAGAGGTCCAAAACATATGCATAATCTCTCCCAAAATGAATAAAATGTTTTTTGTCTATTATTAAACAGATACATTTACCCTTTATGATGGTTAAAGATACCCCTTATGATGGTTTAAACATTGATATCACATTGAAAAATTGACACACTGTGGTACACATACCTAAATTCGTAATCATTTACTCTCATGTTTTTCTGTACTTTTCAGTATGTAATGTTTTGTTGCATGGGGATGGGACAACATTAAAACAATATCCCACTGTCAAAAAAGTGTTCCAGCTTCACGATGTTTCATCTTCACATCAAAACGGTGCATGAAACATAAGACGAGTTACCTACGAATGCTTAGGCTACAGTAGCTGGGTTTACATGGAGCCTAATATTCAGAATAAAATCGGTTTAAAAGCCCAAGCAGAATGAAAATGCTCCATATAAACACCTCAATCAGAATAAACAGGCCCAAACCGATTGAAATTTCAAATCGGTTGCAGAGGGGTAGTTTAAACCTTTTCCTAAACCGGTCAAAAGAAAAATGTCCCATGTAAATGAAGAAATTGATTATTTTCTGGCTGCGTTCTTTCTGCGCATGCCCACCGTCTTGACCTAAATGCGTGGTGACGTACGTTTCTCTCCACTGATCAAACACGTGATGTAGGGGTGGGCAATATGACGATATTAGATTGTGAACGATTAAAATGTATCCACGATCTGCCTTTCCAGAGAGATCGGGAGTATAGGGCTACAGTGAAACTGCACATGCTATCAGTTGCACTGACAACGCTCAAGGCATCAACCATTGTTTTCTCAGCCAAACCTAAAATCTATTTTTTCAGTACTTTTGCAATTTTTTTTCTGTGCCGGCAAATAAGTCAGAGGTGGTCCAGCGAGCTATTTTGGTTGCTATGGGGATGTGTATTGACCACCCCATATAAATGAATGGAACTTGACATAAATTTGCTAGCATACTGTAGAAGTGTCCTATCTTCTGTATTTGAGATTAATATGAGAAAGGGTGGTTGCTATCAGCACGTCTAGGAATCCGTACATATTCACAGTTGTAAGCCTAGTCACAGGACGCAAAATAGCCGTTAGGAAAGCAGTTTGAAATTATTAAGCAACGTTTGCGCCGTTGCTTTTAATGGGTCGCCATGAGATAAAGAAAGAGTGTGTTGCTTGTCTTAAAGTTGATACTGTAAATAAGACTGTATTAATATAACTACATGTATGTGTATGAAGTTGGTTTTTTACATTCAGAAAGTTTATTATGTGTATTTTTTACAGGACTTACATTTTAATACGGTAACGATGTCCAGTTCTCTAATAAATATGAAGTAAATACATTACCAGTTAAGGTGGTCGATACATGTCCCCCCCCTCGGGTGGTCGATAATAGGTACTCTCACTCTAGCTAGCTATATAGTTAGTACAGGTGTGCCATGGGTCTGGATGGCTGACACTACGGAGGAGTTTGTCCCTAAAAAAACGTCTGTTATATGGACTGGTTTGGGTTTTCCAAAACCAACACGGCGCAAAACATCGTTATTTGCAATTTTGCAAAGAAAATGTTCGCACATCGGATGGCAATACGGCAAACCTTTTTAATCACCTCAAGAGAAAGCATTGTTGAATGTTAATACTTTGCAGAATTGAACTTGATTTGGCCCAAATGGTCTCTGTTATTCTTTTTCTTTTAGGTTTTGTTCCCTTGAAAGGCAATATTTTCTTAAATAGGGATATTAGTTTGATTGCACTGTTCAGTCACTTGCAAAATAGTCTTAAATACCAACATGAAAAATAATTGTGATCATATCGTGGATTGTGATCATGCCTGAAAAAATCGTGATATGATATTTTTGCCATATCGCCCACCCCTAACGTGAGGTATTCATCACTTTTACACGTTACACAGCTGTTCCAATTAAATGCGTCGGCGCATTTAAACACCAGACCGTATTAGATCACATCCCATGTAAACAGTTGACCCGAAATATTCAATCGGAATGATTACAATCAGAATGAAAAAGTGTGCATGTAACCGCAGCTAGTGTGAAATGTCCTCATTAGAAAATAGCGATAACCTATTTAAAGACACTCAATTTCAAAAATAACATATATAATCAAAATATTTTGAAAAGTAATATGAAGGATGAAATCTTATCTGGGTTCATAGGCATCCTCCTCCTCCAGAGAATCAATGTTTTCGCTCTCTTCTTCTGACTTACTCCAAAAAAGAATATCAGCTAGGTGAGCATATGCCTTAGCCATGCTCAAATGTTCTAAAGAATAACATTTCCCGAAATATGATGAAAAACAACGTTTACGTCTCGCCGGGTGCATGTCTTTTACTGCTATTGCAGAGGCTGAATGCGTAAAGCAGTGATGATGAGACAAAACTTTCAGTTACAAGGGGATATAAACCGCTATTCCAAAAGTCAAATTAGACATGTCATACATAATTAGAAAACTTATACTGTCACCTACTGGGTAAAATAATTGTCAATCAAGCCATGTATGAAAAATGGCGACAACGCTATAAACAGCATGTGTGGTTTAACGCACAGCTATCTCAGGAAGGTACCCAGGCATCACAAATGAGTGTATATTTCACAAATGTCAAGACAATATAAGACCACTTAGTCTGGAAAGGGAAATCTCTGTGCATAAAAGTAATAGAAAGGTTGTATATGTATTCTATATTTAGTTGCAGATATTGATAGTAGAATGAAATGCTATAATTACACAAGAATTCATCTTGTTTATTTCACTTCAGTAAGCAGCATTTTTTATTGCTGTATTGACATACCTTCGAGCTTGTGGTGGTGAAAGAATATTTTTAAGAACTCCCAGATAGACACTATTGTGCAGTGTGTCACGCTTGGGGGGTATAGTTGCAGATGAGACTGCAGGGAGGGAGTGCTTGTTACATGGATAACCTACACGACAATGGTGGCACTTCATATTTAACATAGCTGCCCTGTGTTATCAACTAATGAAGCTAGAATACAGAGCTCGCTGTCTGCTTATAGTTTTATTGCAGGAGCACTGGATGTCTGAGTTCAGCAGTTTTATGATGCCAGCATCCTGGCCACTAGTGGCTTGCATGAAGGGGTTAATGGAAGTCTGTCACTATATTTAAAACAGGATAACAGGTTGTCAATTCTCTAAATGGAGAAAGATCTTATCATTTTGAAGATGACAAGGTAACTATGTTTGTATATATAATTCCTGATAATACTGTGAAGCATGCTAATTCAAACTTTTGAGGTATAATAGAACGAATCCAGTGAAAGAAATTTGCATTAATTTCAGACCTTTTTGTTTTTACAAACAAGATGATGTTGCTCAGCCACATCAAAATGGCATTTGCATTTGAAGATTTACAGTCAGCTACTCAACCCCTGGGAGATTCCTATTCTTATTTTGGATTATGAGTTTAATCACAGCCAAGAAACTGTGTTTATGACTGCTTTTATTTGCGTTTCCTTAATTACATCTTAATTTCATTCTCCTTGTTGTTTATGTAACAGAAATGCATTCCTGGTGTATCTGGCAAACACAAGGGTGTGAAAATACTTTCTCAATGTTCTCAATTGTGAAACAATCTATGGGAATCTGTATTGTAATAAGCCATATCTATGCTGGCAGGTAATCTCTGTGTGCTTAATTTAATGTACTAACTCCCTCCCTTAAGAGATTATTGTAGAATGGATTAGAATGAATATTGTAGAATATTTTATGGGTCACAATGGTCTATTGGGATGTTATTGTAAAAATGCTATTTTCAAAGGCCGACATTAATTAAGCATTTCTAGGAATAGCCAATGCTCCGCACAGCTCCTGGTACATTGTGTGCAAGAAGCATATATTATTTCATATATAAGAGCACTTTCTACTGTTGAATAACAGGATATTGCTGAATGTTAATTTTGAGCTGTCACAGCTGTCCAACTATCCAGCAATGATACTCTTTGAACTTTTCATGAGAATGATTTTATTGATGTATCTTTGTACAGATTGTTTTCCAGATTGAAAGAGAATGATGAAAGATTATCATGGACAGTGTCAGCTTTACCCGTAGAGACACTCAGTAGCCAAGGTGTTCCCGAAGGTCAGCTTGTTTATCATATAGGTCAATTTTCCATATAGTGTGCCTCTCCCTGCCTAAATGGTAGACAAAATTTCAAAATGTTATTGTTTTCCTTATTGGATGCCTTATTGAAACAAATTGAGTTTTGAAAATTTGAAATGTTATGATTGGATTAGGAGCTGGTCTTGTAACCTAAGGGTCACAGGTTCAATTCCCAGGTAGGACACTGCCGTTGTACCAAGCAAGGTACTTAACCTGCATTGCTTCAGTGTATATCCAGCTGTATAAATGGATGCAATGTAAATTATATGTAAAAAGTTGTGTAAGTCGCTCTGGATAAGAGCATCTGCTAAATGCCTGTAATGTAATATAATGTTAGACTTCTAGGACTGAAGTTAGTGAATTTTCTGTAATGCCGTCTCTAGTTTTCACATGCCCTCTAAAAATTAAAGTTCCATATCATTCCTGGGTAAGGCAGCATGTATGAAAGTACATTGAAAAGAAAAGCACTTACCTACTGAATTGCATACTGCATTGCATGAAATGGGCAGCCAATTAATATGTTCAGGACAGGGTTTGAAGCAATTCTAAAGCTAGTATTGGATTCCAAGGAATATTATTATTTATTTATTTTTTGACATGCATGTCTAAACAGTCAGTGACCAGAGAATTAACAAGGTAACCTTCACTGCTTCACACTATCCAACAAATTTACATTTTGAATTTACTATATTTAAACCACAACACCCCTGGCTGCTCTAGTGGAATTTGATTGTGACTTGGTCTACTGAGTACAGGACCATTACTGAAATAGGAGTCCTTTCCGAGGGCTATGTGCCTGCAAATTTCCTTCTATATTGTACATTTGCTTGCCCCTAGAGTAACAGTTAACTTTCTATTCAACCAGTAGGTAGAGGACCTTGCACACTCTATAAAGTAGAAGATCCTAGTTGCCTGTGTCCAGGATTAAATCAGACATTGAAACAGGGTGGTAGGGTAGTAGATGGTAAAGGTGCTTGCCATAAGTTCATGCTGAGTACTAGCCTATAAATCATTAGCTTGGGGAGGTCTATGTCATTTGCTATTTATGACCACGTGCAGAACAGCTTCTCTCACTACTCACACATCCAGAGGTAGATATATTTCTCAGCGATTTCCCCCAACTCTGCTGTACCACACTGTTGCTTTAACAGTGAAAAATAGTCACTGGCTGAGTATCAGGAGTTCTTTCACTTTGGTGACAAATAGTTAAAGGTTTGCATTCAAAAAAGGGAGAAAATGAAAAAAGGATGGTTGATTATATGCGTTCCAGCTCTGGGATCAGGCCAGGTCAGGATATGCATAAGCACCCCTGGAGAGAGGCTCAAGGGGGTTGGGGGGACTCATAAATGGAGCAGATGAACACAGGCGACAGTTCGGTGACACGGGCAGGACAGTGAGACAACGCCACCTGACAGGTCACCGCTCCTGAGCTCCTCGGTCTTTGGCACTTTGAGAGCGAAACACCAAAACAAACAGACAGGGAGCACGTCCACTTGGGGGGTGTGGAGGAGGGTAACAGATGGGCCAGACTCACAGGGGTCATTGTGTGTATAATTCCTCACCCCCTGCTGCCACAACAGGAAAGCCTGACAGGCATTCCAATGCCAAAACTCACCTTTTACTTTATATGCACTTTTTTATCCTTGCACCCTTTTCCTCTGTGTCACAGTCCATTTCTTCTTACAGGTGGTGTGGTTACGTGATGCAGCACATTGACTCCTGTGAAAGGGCTGCCTGTGCCTGTGGGAGATGGGGGGACAGGGATCTTGGGAAGGTGAAAAAGGAGAATGAGAGATTGCAAGAAAGAGAATGAACTGTAAGAGAGGGAAAGAACAAGATAAAAAGAGTGATGGAGGTCTTTAACCATGCCCCATTTCCTGAAGTTTTTTTAATTGCTTCTTACACACAATTATCACCATTATGTTTTATTTAACAAATGTCCCTCTCTCAGTAGTTTCTGCTTGCATTCAGCTTGCAAAGTGATGCAACTAAAGAAGCCACAGCAAATGTAATTAATTCAAGACATGCGCAATCTGTGATTGGTCTTGTCAGCCACAGAGACCCTGAGCCCTGTAATTTAGTGTTCCTAAAACAAACTACAACGAAGGAAAAGCAACCTGCTTCACAAAAGTAAATCGCACAGACCTCTGTAGAAGAAATACACTCTGATCCATTTTACAAAAGTAATGGTATTATACAGTATATGCACATCAACTGCTTTGCTTTATGTGAGTATTTGAGCCACCCTTTCAGGCAAAATGAAGGGACAACACAGAGGCACTCATCTGTACCTTAAGCACTTGAAGGTCAACAGGCTTGTAAAACTTCAATTATCCACATAGAAAAGTTTTGTACTATGTTTAACATAGTAGTGTTTATCAAAATGATCTGCAGACAGCTTGTAAACTAACAGGTAAATGTTTTTATCAATAATAAGTATGTTTGTTATTCTGCTAAAGAAATGGATTTTCATGCTCTATCATACTGCAAGTCAAGTTCTATATTCTGTTTCATCTAAATAAAACCTGAAATTTCACTTCGTCTGGTGACCTGTGTCCAATTGCCAATATCTCAACCAGAAAGATCACCAAGAGGAAGAATGTTTATTGGTCCAGACACATTTTAGTGATGGTATCTTGCAGTGATATCCAAGAACGTTTGGCTGCATTTTCCAAGTGACTTTGTCCTGAATATTTTTCAGCGCTTTTCTGAAAAACATGCATTGCTTCAAAACTCTAATTCCACCTGTAACCAGGGGTTAAATTGCGGGTGGAGGGCGTCCACCCACCTTTGGTAAATAAATAAGCCAATTACTCGCTCAACCAATCAAAAATCCGAAGAAAAAAAACTCAGGAGGAACAGTAGTTTATATAGGCAGGCACAGAAAGAAAAACATTGTTGATTGTCTTGATTGTTTGGAAGCGGACGCGGTAGGTAATTTATTAACATGTAATTATGTATGCAACATTTTAAAGAGAGATGAATAAACAGCCCCCATGAACAACGGCTATTATTAATGGCAACTTCGATTGCTTGAGCAAAATCAGCAGGTTGTTGGTGCAGCGGTGACTGGTGAGCTGAAAATTGGTGGGGCGCAAAACTTTCCTTTAAACTAATCATTGATCTCAACCGGTTTTCATTAGTAATTTTCCTTTATCATCAAGCGGGCCAACGATCGGACTAATCAAGTGGCAAGTAGCCTAACACACAGCGTCTTCATACCATGTTAGGGGGATTAAATCATAAATTCAATTTATCCATTAAAAATCTGTTTTAATCACCAAGTAGTCTCTACACTTAACAAACAAGATACACCAGTCTGTTATCTACTGTGTTAGCTTTCAGAATAACCAGCAAAAACAAAACCTGTACTTCAATTTTGTTTACAGTCTACGCATTGCAGATATTTGCCATGAATACGAGTGCGGAAAAAGAAGTGCATGTATCCACAAATAATGTTGATTAAAAATGTGCTCAATTTCGTACTGCAAATGAAAATAAATGTAGGCTATAAGGCCTAGGATATTCGCTAAAACTGCCTATTTGGGGAGAGCTGGCTATATATGATAGTATTGACTAGCCTATTTTGTGGATTAATTGTATTGATACTCAAGGAAAATCAGGGGAAGATTCTGCCACTGCTTAGTGATTAAAATGGATTTTCCTAAATCGCATTTATCATTTAATCTCCCTAACACAATGCAAAGAAGCTGTCTGTCCCTTTCCAATTGCTTAGTCAGATCGTTTGCATGCTTGTTAATCACTGAAAATTAATTAAAACAGTTTGAGATCAATGATTAGTTTAAAGGAAAGTTTTGCGCCCCACCAATTTTCAGCTCCCCAGTCGCCGCTAAGAAAGATGGATAAAGGAGGAAGAAAGTGAGGACAAAAGAGGAGGATGACCGATTATTTTTGTGGGTAAAAAAAATTCTCAGCATTAATGACACTCAATAAACTTGAAATATTTTATGTAAAAGCTTACATTAATAGTATACATTCTTTTTAAAACATTGTTTTCCTTAATTACAAATATGTGCACAATACATTAAACATACAACTATTTTGAGCTGAGACATTCATTAGTTTGTACCTTTTTTCACCCACCTCCCACCGGATCTCAGGGTCCACCCACCTTCCAAATCTCAATTTAACCCCTGCCTGTAACCAATGGAACTATTTCCTTATGTATGCTGGGTAGTCTATATGAAGTGATACATTGGTATGAAGTTTCTACAAAAAATAAAATGCTTCAGATGTAGTCATACTATCAGTTAAAAAGGAGAACACAATATTCATGATTTGCAGAACAAGAAGCAACAAATGCCAGTTATGGTTTCCCTTACAGTATCACCAAACAACAGAGGAATAGTTTTCACCAAGACGGAATAGAATTTAGTCTTTTGTTGTTACCACTGTGTTCAACAATAATATCTGTCGGATCAATGGCATGCGTAATATCAAGTGCAAAATTACTGCACACATTAAAATATTGTAAACTGAGCATTTATTTCAACTGCATTAACTGAATGTAGCTGTATGTTTAACTGAGGAACACTAATGCAAATTCAAAAATCTTTTCCACACAAATCTATCTTGGGCTCATGCTCACTGTAAAGTTATGGCATCTACCTTTCCAATCAAGCAAAGTTTACAATGATATTTTTATAAAAATATACCATGAAAGCATTAATTGTACAAATTCCTAAATTATCACCAGTATCTCCAGCACGCTGAGATTGTGCCATACATTCTCTCTGAAAAAAATGGAAGACCCAGTACATCACTTTAATGATTTGATGTCATTTATAAAATGCCCCAATATAGCAAAAAAAAAAAACACTTTTAAAAATTAAAATTGTCCCTGATGACAGTGTTACAGGATTTGTTACAAATTCCTAAGGACAAACTAAAAACACCCGAGGCAAGACATGTGGTGCAGTCCATGGGACAGCTGACTCTCAAGGCATATACGAGCCCCATCATGGATTGTTATTCAATCCCCCACCATGACATCTTCTGAGCTGTAATTTCTTCTGTCTGTTACAATCCCTGCTTTCTACCTGTCTGAATGAAGAAAAAAATCAGGAATGAGGCTGGACCGTCTGTTCTTATTTAAAAAATAAATAAATGAAAGCACCCTGGATGAACAACTACAATCGGAAACATCTTGATATGTGTCAGCTTTCGAGACAATATATTCTCTGAGCAAGTCATACATGAAAATTCTTACACATTTATTTGCATTTTTTCAATATGGGCACAAAATGTATTTAGCTCTTTTCTGTATTTAAGTACTGCAGTGCAGGACTACAGAAGCCTGGCAAAGATGAGGCAGCAGGCAGTTGGTTGGAAAAAACTTATTTCATTAAAGAAAGGAAAGCTGGAGCTGAACTGTAGGCAGGGAGGTGAGGGGTAGATGATGTGCTGGGGTCCTGGCTTGGCTGCGAGAGTGTCAGGCTTCACTTTCTGTAGGTAAGGGAAACCAGGAGAGGTTAGACAGTTCTCAAACAAAAAAGAAGTGCCTCTCTGAGAAACCAAAAGCCTTTTGTAGGGAGGCAGCTAATCATTTGAATGGGCTTCAGGTGTTCTTCTGGCAGCTAAATAATTAGCTGCCTGATTCAGTAATTGGCACTCATGGAGCCATCCAGGCTTGAGTGGGGAGCAGGGAGCAGGGGACCTGTTCTCCATGGAACTGTATTCCCTGCAGTGAAAAGGGTCAGAAGGAGTCAATGCTGCCCATGCACCGGCATCCCCACAACACACACCCCCTCCCCCTTACAGTCACCTTTGCATCCTGCAGGGATGATGTCCACAGCAAGTGCCGGTGTGACAATGCATCCGCATTGCCATGTTAGGCCCCTGCACAGTGCACCACCTGAAAGGAAAGCACCTGCAACGAGAGAAACTAGGCTTTCCAAAGCCATCCATTGCACACTTGGTGGTGGCCCCATGCAACCTGAACAGAGGGAGACAGTACTGGTACTGGCTAACAGGGGTGGAGAATGCCACCTTATTTCCATCTGCATGGGTGAGCGGAACCTGATAACTCACTGTGGTCAAGCCTAGTTATGAAAAGTGACTCACCCAGGCCCTTAATCAACTTGTCAAACTCCAACACAGTCACCTGAAGTCACTGTAGAACCTCAGGGAGCTGTTAGATTTGGGAATCATTTTAGGCCATACGTTCACCACCATGCCATTAGGGTCCAATGGTGGTGTTCAATGATCAAGGATCATCCAGAGAGGGTTGCGAAGATGTTCCGGTACTCTGAGCTGTTTGGACCGCTGGGCAGGGGCTCAGCTCTTTTCCCAGGGACTCCACCTCCTGGTCAGCCTCCATTGGCGTGGAAGAACAGTCCATCCAGGCCAGCCTCATAACAGCTAAGCCACTTTTTAAATAGGTTCACATGGTACACATGCTGGAGTCTCTGTCTACCAGGCTGGTTAACCAGGTACTTGACCTGACCAACCCTCTCTTGGTTGGTATAGGCACACTGATAGAAAGCAAGAAATTTATTTTCTGTGGTAGGCACCAGCAGTAAATCTCACTCATCTAGTTGGAACTTACAAGGTTGGGCTGGCTGGTTGTAGATATGCAGCTGTGCACACTGTGCTTCCAAATTTCTCCTTCTGCACTAGCAGCATCACTTCCTCAATGCGGCTCCTCATCTGTTAGATGTGCTGAATTACACATAGTTGTTCTTCCCGTGCCTGTTAAGCCAGGTGGAGGAGCTCAAAGGGAGAGAACCTTTGGGCTTGTGGGTGGCTCATTTGGTTGTGGGTTCATAGATGAGCCCCACAGATTAGCAGTGGAGTTTGTGCATGAAGACTGCTACAGTTGCAGACAATCTTATCCAAATTCATGTGGGAAATGGACATGCCCCACGTTGGGTGCCAAACTTTTTATTTTTTCAAAAGGAGAGAACCTAGTTGATGCCTGGGGCACCAACCACACAGCAGAAAACATGTAGGGAAGAAGCTGGTCCTAGTTGTGGCTATCAACAGCGATCACTCTCTGGAGCATGCACTTGAGTGTTTGGCTGAAGAGCTCGATCAGCCCATCATTTTGGGGATGATACATATATGGAGATGCTTGATCCATAGCAAGTGACACACATCTGCCATAACTCTGGAGACAAAAGGACTTCCTTGATTTGTTAATATTTTCTTGGAAATCCAAACCTCCCTAAAGGCAGAACATGGATAGGAAGTCTGACAAGGTGAGTTCAGGATTAAGCTGGGCTGTGACTGGGATACGAAGAAGCTGGGCTGATCAGAGGGTATGGGGCCGTTCTCTGAGACGCTCTGTGAGTTAGGCAGTGAGGGTCCCAATCTTAATGAGCGGAGAAAAACAGGTGGTGCTGGGGCGAATAGAGGGTGTACAGTCCCAACAGTCAGTTGTATGAACTAAATTCATTAGAATAAGAGTACATTGAAATAAAATATACAATTAACATGACATTTTCCATATGTGCCACACATGTGCCACATACTTGTCAATGAATTATTTGCTCAGTGTCATTATCAGGAAATTCTGAATGAGGTAGAAGAAAATGATTGAAAATGGAAGAGCTTCCTGAACTAAATCTATTACCGGCTAGTTCCCCTCATTTTCATGAACACTGTTTAGATGCTTTCTGGAACCTGAATATTTAAATTAAAAAAACTGGTGTGCAGCCTTCTGGTGCACAAACCAACCCAAACTTTGATCTCAGATAGGATACAGTTGTCTTAAATGTGTAAATATTGATGCTTATCACCATAAGACAAATGGAAAACAAAATCAGTTTTGACAAGTCCATCAGATACTCCCAAAGCAGTGTTTGCCTGGCAAGGGATGAGCTGGCTGCCCAACATGATGTAGAGGTCATCAATCTTGCTTTATTTTCTCCAAGTAGGTATGTCTAAAAATCATTCCTCTTATCCAGATGCCCTTTCAAACTGCAGTATTTGCACTAAGTTTCAGGGCTCTATTTTCTGGAATCAAGATCACACAGCGCATAGGGATAGTCAATGGTGTGGCACGTTGGTGCGACTAGTGATTGTTGGTATTTTTGTGACCAGAAACAAGGAGCATACAACTAAAGAGCACCACACCTGGAAAATGGGCAGGATTATACTGAATATATTACCAGTGGGTGTGGTGCAGCTGGCTTCATTAATAGCAATCAGATGACCTCTTTTCAATTCCTTTAAGAGCCATGTGCATTGTGCAGGGCATACTGCCAACTTCCGTAGTCTACTCATTAATCCGAGGATCCAACATTAACAAACCTACTCCTTAGCAGGATTGAATGAGTGGTCTATTTGTCATGTATTAGATTAACTTATTTCAATCATTTATCTCCTGGTTTCAAATCAGCATAGGTTTGACTCGTACTGCTTATTTATAGACATTTCTAAGCAACGGAACAGAAATTCTGTCTCCATGCAGCATGGTTGTAACATATACATATAGAAGGGTATAGAAGAGGTAAAACATGGTTACCACCTCACACATTAGTTATTGGCAAACAAATGACTAAAAGCCTAAAAGATAAGGTTAGTACTATAAAGATTGTGAACACAGAGTAAATGTATGTAATGCCACTATTATGCTAAGCTACCTAGTGTGTCAGCTCTGTAAAGGCCTGCTTGACATTTAACGCTAAGCTACCTAAATGTTTCAGTGGCATAAAGGCCAGCTTGACACATGATGCTAAGCTACCTACCCAGCCCTGACATCCACATTTAAATTCATAAACTTGACCATTTAACAAGACATAGGACTACAGGAATGGCTAACTATAGTATTGACTACAGAAGGAAGAGGTCTGAAGCCCACACATACATAGGGAGATGATAGGAGCTCTATACGAGAAGGCTCTACCACATGGGAGCTCTATACATGGGATTTTCACATAACCAGCATCTTGTAAACAAGGAGGAGAGTAAGGAATGAGTAACTCACTAAAATAGTCTGGGGCCAAACTGTAATTTTTCGTTGCTTTATAAGTTAACAGCAAAATCTTATGGTCAGTTCTAAATTTGACATGCAGCCAGGGAAGAGATTTGAGCACTGGACTGATACAGTATGTTCCCATTTCTTTTCCCATTTTCTATTAAGGACCCTAGCAGCTGCAGTTGGGAGAGGTTTCAGGGCTGAGTTGGTGCAACCAGATAAAAAACATTACAGCAATAAAGCCGAGTGGATAGAAATGCATGAACCATTTTTTCAGCATCCTAGAGGGACAACATCTTCCTTAATTTAGATATGTTCTTTAGGTGGAAGGCCACTCTTATGATATTATTAATGTTGGCCTGAAAGGACAGATCTAAATCTAAAATTACACAAAGGTTGTAAACAAATACTTAAAGGTAGAAACAGAGAAGGCGTTTATATTTAAGGAAAACTGGAGGAATGTAAAACGTGTGTAGGACCCCAATAGGGAGATCAAACCCCACTTGTGTTCCAGTTGACGAGACTTCTTTTTATGGTCAGTGTACCAAGGGGCAAGACTGTCAATAACTTTTTTTACTTTAATGGAGCAACTACATCATGGCTTTCACGTAGCGCAACAGCCAATCCCTCTGCCAGATCATCAATAGAAAAGGAGGAACCTGAAACGTCTCAAAGTATTCTGGAAGTGTACTAAAATTTTATAGCAGTGGTAGTAGTGATAGTGCAACACATGTACAAATCCTAGATTCAAATGTTATGGGCTGGGCCAATTGTAGAGGCAGTGTTATAAGAAAATGGTCAGGCAGAATAAGGTTATGTGGGAGGATTACAACATCACTGACATCAACGCCAAAATGTAACACCGGGCCTAAATTATGACCACTATAATGTGTGGAAACAGACACATTTTGAGTAAAGCTGATTAATTCCAAGATATTCATAAATGCAGATGTAAAAGGACTGTCTGGAATTTTCCTACAGCAGGTTAAAATCATAGAATACCACCACTTAGCTAACTGAGAAAGAAATTCTGCGAAGTCCTGAAAAAAGCCAGACTATTGGCAAGTAGTTCCTACCACCGTCAGGCTGAGAAAGGTTCATGAATAGCACTTGAGGAATCAAAAAAAAGGAATCAAATTTATAATCCTGTTTTGGACTTGCATGAATAAGGTCATTGTAAATAGTAGCAACACCACCCCCTCAGTGAGCATGGGGAAGCAAGCAAGATTACATTAATTTACGTATATGTGAAGCACTGGAATAAGCTGAGTTCAGTGAAGGACAGAAAATCCGCAATATTGGAGATTCAGAGATAACTAGTATATTTTCAATAGTTATTATAATATTTTAAGGCGAAGAAAGCGATTATATTCCTAAAAAGTACTGAGCAAACAGTTCAAAGCACATTTCTGAATCAAAGGGAAGTGTGCTGAAACAGACACACAGCAGAGTAGTGCTTGTACTCAATTATGTCGATAGGAATTTGCAATGATTATTAGTTGGTTAACTCAAATACTGATTATTTCTACATTTTTGTTTTATGTTGATATTATGTTTATTAGACATTACATTTATTATTCAAAAAGAGAGACCGTTGCAAAATACTGCATTAATTGTCAAACTCTGTTTATAAATGCAGTCTATCCAGAATTTGCGCCAGTGCTATAGCTATCATTTTAAGTCAATCAAAATGAAGATTGTTCAAGTTGCTTTTTATGTTATTCTCATTACAGATGGGTGTAAGAAAAAGAACAAAATACAGTACCCCAGGCATCACAATGCATAAGCCATAAACAATTTCAAATAGTAATTAATGCAGGAATTAAAATTATAAGAGAGAAAAAAAGACAATTAACAATGAATGCAAAGCATGCATTTTTCTTGCTTTTGGGATTTATATCAAAGTCATATTTGACAGCAAATGATCCACAAAAACCTCTGGCTTTTGAACAGGCTGTGATCATGCGTGCGTTGCATGGGAAAGCCCCTAAATTAGCAATCCACCCTATGCTGGGCTGCGATGCACGCCGTAGACCTGGTCTGAGCAGGTGGGTGGCAAAGCCACAAAATGCACACCAGATGGACCGGAAAACAACAATAAGCTGCACCAAAATTGGAGTCCGTGTCTCGTTCTTGACTGACACACCCCCACCAGTAACTCTCCTCCCACTTTGGCGCACGGTGAGTCAGGAAATTAATTATACCATTTCACCAGTGTGACAGCTCACAACACGCCATGTGCTGGCCGGAAAATAGAGCCCTAAATGGGTGTGTGTGCACGCGCGCCCCCCCACATTTTGTTTCCACATGTTTGCACACAGCATATAATGGACATACAATGACAATTTTATCCAGATGTATTACTTTGGTTAACATAGGTCAACATAATACTGAAGTGGCCATTTGTATCAGCTACAGCAAAATTTATGTTCAGATAAAATGCAAAGATACTGATGTTATCCTTATTCCACTCACGACACATGTAACCTTGAATGTATTTGAAACTCACAGCACTTCCAATCTCTGTATCAAAGCAACAGCGGGGAATTAATTAGGGTATGCACTGACTGGACATTACACCCCATTCAGTCCTCCCCACTGGTGCTTTCTGTCTACAGAATTGCCCAGACAAGGAACAGGTCAATCATTGATTACTTTGCAATTATCAGCATTAAAGAATGAAAAATAGGTTATGATTGATATTTCCATAGCATTAGTACCACTACCCCAAAGGCTGAATATCGATTATCCTTCATCTTACTTGATATTTAATTTGAAATGAGCTTAATCCTGTCTTTTTCTTTTGGCTTTTGTAAATGGATTGGTCTTCAGTCAATATAATTTTAGTAGCATTCAATTTTACATTGAAATGGACAGCACAGAAATTGTAATTTGAATGTTTTATTGAATGTTTCATTAAACTTTTAATGGACTGAATGTGCCTTAGGCATTCAGATATTTAAGGGAATCAATACGCATCAAAAGGCAGTGATTAAGGACGTGACAAAGTATGTGTTAAATCACAATGGTTTGCAAATGTGCGCTGTGATTAAAATGACATGATATACTGTATAACAGAATCATTTTTAAAATGTTAATGTATGTTGTGAAGTTATTATTGTTAGGACCCTTTAAAAAGACGCACATAAAAGACTAAAGAAAAAAACCCTTTATTGAGAAATTGCAATTTTTCCACATATGGAAAATATAGTATTATATTACTGATTTAATGGAAACAAAATACTAGATTTCCCCAGTATTGTGAGCCCCATAAAGACATAATTAATAGGGGTGACTTAGCTCAGGAGGTAAGAGCGGTTGTCTGGCAGTCGGAGGGTTGCCGGTTCGATCCCCACCCTGGGCATGTCGAAGTGTCCCTGAGCAAGACACTTAACCCTTAACTACTCTACAATTGATGCCTCTCAATCACCAAAGCGATAATAATCAAACAAGTCACATGTGGTTAAAGTGCACATTATCAGCTTTTATTTAAGGTGTTTTTATACACTTTGGTTTCAACATGTGACACGAGCCAGTACCTGTAGCAGCCATACTGTACATGTCCAAACCATAACACCCCCACCACTATGTTCCACAGATGAGAGGGGGTCCTTTGGATCGTAGGCAGTTCCTGTTGGCCTCCACTCTTTGCTCTTGCCATCACTCTGAACACAAGTGAATCTTGGGCTGTGTTCGAAACCACAAAACATGCTTCATACTACATCCTACATTAGTATGTACTATGCACAACATACTAAGACAGTTAATATGACAGCTAGCTTTTAGCTTTGTCATTAAGGAACATCAGGGCTGATTTTGTCCACTTTTTTTGGGAATTCTCTGGATATAACAAAGTTAAAAATATTAGTAATCGATTTTTTAATGTCCGACTTATATAAAAGAATGTCATCAGCATACAAGGACAGAGCATGTGCTGTTGATTTAATTTGTATAGGGGGAAGTATTGTAGGAATTTAACAAAAATAATGGTGTTGAAGATAACAATACAAACTAGTGTCAGGAGCTCCTTTTGATGTTTTAATAAAACGACCGGTCGGGAAGCGGTACAAGTAGTCTTAGCCTATGAGATTCATTCAATCGCCATATGGAAAAGTTCCAATTATAGGCTATTGTAGGTTAGGGAGGCCATTCCAAAACTGACCATGGGGGCCAGTTAAAGAGAAATAGAGGTCCTTTAATCTCTTAATGCACTTGATTACTGCAGCTGGTGTCTATACCCTCTTGCTTACATTCCAACTGATACCTTGTAAGGAGTGAAACAGTGTACAATTAGATACATTGACTATTAAGTGTAAACATTCAGCACTTAGTGAATTTTATTTATCAAGTCTTTACCTTTTATGTAAGTCAAATTTTTAACCATAACATAATCCTTCAGTATTGAGTTCTGTCTAAGATTTTGAGCTAGGAACTCTGAAGTTGGAATCCGCACTGCATGACTCTTGTTCTTGTTCACTAGGAACTGGAGTCAGGAACGAAGGACCCCGTGAACGAATCCAAGAACGAGTCCTTTTACGGAACAGTCAACTCGTGTCTCTGCAAAGAACTGGAACGCCCACCACTAATACAGGCTAGCTAATGTTGTTTTTCATTATACATTCTCCCATTGAACTAAAAGCGTTTTCATGGGCATTTGAAAAGGAGCATTTCTATGCACATAAATAGATTGTCAAGCGTGAAAAGTGTGGTTTTTCTAAAAAAGCAACTTATTACCTTACAAACTGCAACAACAATAAAAATCTCAATTAGACATTCCAGTGCTAAGTAAATTACTTAAAAGCAAGCTGCTACTACTACCCTCTCTTAAGATCAACCCATTGTGACTTGCCCCTGTATGTGTTACAGTAATCAGTGTTGAGTTCTTCAAGCTCGTTTACATAGCTTTTGAAGTTAGCTGACAGTTTCCTTTTAGCTGAAACCACGGCTTAGCTATTCTACTATGTACTGACTTACAGTCTCTTTGTGCTTTCACATAGCGAATGAGTGGAAGCTTAGTGCATGCTTTATTGGAGTTGAGGTATGTTTGTGGTCATTTTTTGTTGAAAGGTCTACCTACAGTTAAGTTGTAACCTCTTGGCTGAGGCCGTGGATTTCTGGCAAACCACTCCAAAGCAACAATGATCCACCACAATATTTGACAACATGTATGAGGTGCTTTCCTTTCATACAACCCACTTTTGACTGTGAATATGTTGACAGTAAACATGGCAAATATTTTGTGTCATAGCACCTGTTTCCAGCCATAGTTAATTCAATTAAACTTGAATTTGTTGGTTTCTCTGTGCAAGTGCTTTCTTCCTGTTATTATGAGTGGTATTTTATGATAGAGTGACCTCAAGCCTTACTCACCATCTTCCTCACTATGTATGGGAATAACATGCACTTGTGTCTCTTCCAGGAGAGTTTACAACTGTTCCAGATGTTTATTGCCCTAACAATGCTTAGTGGTACCCATTTCCTTATTTGCGTAGGTCTCTCTCCTTTGATTTGATATGTCTTTGGCTTTCCCCACAGTGATGGATGATTTCACATGTGTTCTCATTTGAAACCCTAGTGGAACAGGAAGTTCTGGAAGGCCACAATGCAGTTCTTTCAGACTGAGATGTACTTAAAATGTAAAATAATGTTAACTGTATATACTTCCATTAGATGTTGTGCTTAGGAATTTCTAGGGGTGCCAATAATTCTGACACACATTTTAAGAGTAGATTTCTGTTATACTTTGAGTGGATTACTTTGAGATTAAACTGATAAACAAAAATAAGCAAAATTCTGCAATTTTATTAGGGATCCAAGCCCCAGAGCTGCTGGAACCATATTGTTTTTGTTAGAATGGCCTTGTTGGAATGGCCTAAAATCACCAAAATTGGGACGCTTGTTTGGATAGCTGAATTCTTAGATCCCTTAAATTATTCAGCAGATTAAACCATTTTGGAAGGTAACCAGGCTTCACAAATTAGTGTATATTTCCCAAATAGATAATCCAAGACAAAATATGACCACTCAATCTTGAAAGAGACATCTCTACACATAAAACCAATTGTAAGGTTTTATATTTATTCCATATGTGACCTGGCATACAAGTAGTAAAGGTTTTGAACTCTAGGGTGCTCGATTACGCCACCTGGGGAATTCCACCCCAAGAAATAATTTTAAATAGACCCAACTCTTGTGCTGAGACAAGAGGGTTTCCACACACAGGTAAGCTTGTAAATAAGGACAGAGACAGTATTTCAGTTTGGATGGGCAATTTTATTATTTATGTATATATAGGATTGCAAACAAAGGAGTAGATGTATAAAAATGGTGTATTCATCCAAAAGTTATGTTTTACAACATTATAAAAGATCACGGGCCGCAGCACAAGAGGGGGGTAATGACTGCCACCAGATATAAGAAACAATAGTGGGGGAGAAGCAGGCTGACTGCCGGGGAGGTTACCTTCACTGGAGGGGAGGATTCACCATGCGTGCTCGTGATCCAGGTGCCTGCTCACACACACACACACGTACTGCAAAAGGTGACCACAGTAAATTGTGAAGTGCACTTTACACTACAAAAGTACCACCACATGCAGTGAGGGAAGGGGACCCAAGTCCGGCAACCAGTCCCTTTTGACCAGCCGCAATACTGTGGAGTCTATGGAGGAGGAGGGAGAGGAAGAAATAATTTGAACTGAATAAACAACGAAGGGGGGAAATACTGGGGCAGCCAGTACCACACCAATTGCCCATCCAATAATAAAAGAAAAAGGCCACTGGACTGAATAAACCCTGAGGCCTAATATTTCACCATACAGCGCTATGAAGCAACCCCCCCTTGATTCGCTACCTAGACTGATGAGAGCTGTTGGTCACAGTTTCACTCAATTTGATAAGGACAATGGAATATCACTGTTCCAAGCTATCCTGCATCAGGCTAAGCAGTACACTGGCTAAGGCAAATAATTTAAGAAGTAGGCACAACAATAACGCAAAGCTTATACTAGGCAAAGCAGCAGTGACAAATCTTCCTAGGAATAAAAACACAATATTACTTGTAGTTACACACACACACACCTTTAACAGTAATGCAAACAGTAATGAAACACACAAATACTGCTCTAAATCGCTTTGTATACATGTATACGCACACATACAGGAGCAGGCAACCGTAGTGTCGTTTTACTTCTATGTGCATTCCAAACAACGCAAGCGATGGCGTGCCTACTCAGCTTGCCGTCACACAGCACAGACCTAGATTAGAACATTGCCGTTATAACACAACATAATCCGTCGCTACACAAGTTAATTAAAATAAGGGTGCGAGAAAGTAATGCTGGCCCCACACTAGAGGATAATTGGACTGGTTTTTGGCCCGATTCGCCCTTCCCGACAATCGGGGGCATTCCCGATTCGAGGCTGGTCTGAACCGATTATCTGCCTAAATGATCCTGTAGTGTGAGTGGTTTACAGACATAATCTTAATGTTACCGACTGGATCGGAGTCTCCCCGATCTCGAATTGTAAATATCAAACATGTTTGATATTTACGACTTGAAATCCTGTAGTGTGAAAGGAACAGGGATGGAATATTGAGCAGAAACCCGCAATAGCCAATGAGAGCGAGCTGACTGGAAAGCATCACCAAGCAAATTTTTTTCGGCTTGCCGAAACCGGGAAAGTTCTCTGCGGACAAAATTGTTTTATACTCGATGTGGTCAGGCAACCACACTTAGCAACAAAAGTATCAATATTATTGTATTATGTATATATGTCATTATTGTAACGTTGCCGGCAGTGTCCATGGATGTTCACATTGGTGTAATCTGCGGTGATTTCGGCTAGTTAGAAAATCTCGGAGGTACAAGAAGTGCCGAGAAGTTCTTGTATTTTTTTGTTTTGGTGCAAAACATAGCACACACACACAAGAGCAACCAGCTGACGACGACAGTCCGCCTTCATGTTTGTTTTGCTCTGAAGTCACGTTTGATCACTCGAGTTACTGTGAAATCCCAAGTCCCTGGAATCGCCACTCTGAAATCGTTTAGTATAAACGCCAAGTGTGAATCGTCTGGTGTGTGCATTCTTACGATTAAAATATTAAAAATCGGTTAAATCTGTCATTATGTCTGTGGTCTCCCAACGTTTTTAAAATCGGTTAAGATTTGAAAATCCTCCTGTGTGCACCAGGCTAAAGCATAGCTACCTTCCATGGCAAACACACTCAAGCTTGGTGTAAACATATACAAAATGGAACACCAAGCTAATTACCCGTTAGCCACTCAATAGCTTCCTGGGAGGTGTGGCTGAGGAGGAAACTACTACAGTGGCTGCAAGGTAAATCCAGTAATCGGGAAAACAGAAGGTAGTTCTGTTGGTTACACATATTTAGTCGCAGATATTGATAGTAAAATGATGTGTGGTACAGAGGAGGCTGGTCCATAGAGACAGATGAGGTTGTTCCTCCTCTATTTTTGAGAGGCAAGAGGGAGATCAAAATATAAAAGAGTAATTGGTTGAAATAAACCATTACCAAATCTCAGTATCATTTATAAAATATTTTCTCTCTTCTTTGGAAAAAATCCATTATTGAAATTCTGATTAAAATGCTTCAACAGCGACACCTGCAGGGCAGGCAAGATGGGAAAGGGCAGTCTGTGTGAAGTGGTGGGGGGGGCAGAGGAGGACAGGCTACTGATGTCCTCCTTAGGGCGGGATCTCTTGTATCAATGCAATGTACGTCATTTTTTTTTTCATGCTAATCTGTTATTGGCCAAAACACGTAAAATGATGCTCCAAGGGAGGAACCAATCAACAGCCAGAATACAATATTGGCATCACGTTGGTCCAATGATAATTTCCAAATTTCATCTTCAATTCTTTACCACTGCCACTATTATAACGTGCAAATTGTGAACTATTTTTAAAACACATCACTAAAAAATTACATTTTATTTAAGCCTTTTCAACCAGAGGAGGCTGGCCCATAGAGGCAGAGGAAGTTGTCCAAATTTCCTTTTTTAGATTTACGTTTCCCTTTTTTATCGAGCAGTAGCTAGCTACTTGCGTTAGCCAACGCAACAGTTAAGCTTGTTGTAGCTGCCCTGAAGGACTGAGCTAACGGCAAGAATGGATTTTGAGGAGAGCGGTGCTGCTATTGTTAACGAGGAAATTAACGGCAGCGTGAGTGAGGGGGTCACAGAGAGTCACAGAGAAGACTGTTGTACAACCAGCTCCACAGATGACCATGATCAAAAAATGCTAATTCTAGTGACACATGCACACACGAGGTTCATTCCCATCCAGAGCCTGCAGCGATTAGATGCGTCTTCCCCTCTCGTTCACCTGGCCCCTTTTTTATATTCATCCTTTGTGTTGTAATATGATATGTGAGGAATAAACCACAACGGGCTGTCCCGTTATTGGAAAATAATGCATGGTCGCCTAACCAGCCCCGAAGTAGGCTACACCAGAGCCATATGGCTTTGGGCTACACTATTTTCCAATAACGGGACAGCTCGGAGGGGGTTTATTCCACTCATACAACGGGTTACCAACAATGACTATATGTGGTTACTTTTATGTTTATTGATTTTTTATTGATTTAATCAGCTGAAAGTGAAATATACTTTGTGGGCGTTTGGGCATATTATTTTACCGTTGTCAAGCAAAACTCTGGTTGGTAGTTGGTATTTGCACCATTGTTAAGCAAAAACCTCTATTCGTTAATTCTATGAAAACAATGATTCTATCAAGAAAAAATAGTTCCTTCTCATTTTATACCATACAGTTAGCACCAATTTAGGTCATTTTTGTCATTACATAATTTAATAAAACTGCATTGTAAAAAAGGCTTAAAAACAACTGAGTAAAACAAGACTTAAAATTTAAAAGGAAAAAGGACTAAATTTATTTTAAAAACACCAGCAGTACAAATGTTAGTGGCTCACCTTCCTTCCCCCTTTCCCTACTGACAAACTCTTAAATAGTTGAGCCAATCAGTTGCACCTGGTTACAATCACAAATTAAACAATCAAATAATCAATTAAACAATAAATACACAATCAATTAAAATTAAATGCAATCAATTAAACAATTAACAAACTAGTGAAGGGCCACTCCTTCACATGCATGAAACCATAAGTCAATCAAATTCATCTCCCTAGCACTGTCTTACTTTTTAAATGGTGTGGTCGCGCAATGTAGACATGCTGTTTTCTAAGACCCTCTGAAACGGGTTTTGAATGCCAGCTAGCTTTGTGACAGGTTCGCCATCACTTGTCACCCAGCCAATATTAAAATTTTTGGTTTCAGGTCAGAATGGTCTCACGGCATGCTTGTTGTCCCGGCTAGCTAGCGAGCTAACTATTGAACTGTATTCAAAACAGCGGTTACTGGTAAACGCAATCGTTCACAAACAAATGGATGAAAATGCGTCCCGTAGCCATGAGTTAAATGAGGAACCCCTATTCTACTGTCCAAATATGGGATGATTCCAATTTGCACGATGGCTGGCAAGTGTAAATAAAGCTAGCAACTGTAACTAGGAATGTGATTCAACGTTGCCATCAATTGTGAAATTGGACAGGGGAGGGGATGTAACAAATTAAAAAGCGAAAGAATAAATGTTGCTGTTTAAACTGCTTTAGAATGCTAGATTTTTTAGCTCATTGATTTTAGAACTGTTAAAATGTTTCCCTTTACTGAGAAATAATGCCCACCCTTGGACCAATCAGAATCGATTATTCAGCCAAGCCGTAGTATAAATGATATGATATTTGTTCCTTATGGAAGATGGGGAGAAACTTCAGGTTCATTACTTAGATTAGTTGTATAGTAAGTTTGCATTAGGTTGGTAGTTGGATTATTGCTACATTTGAACATAATAACATAACATAACTTGAACATAAGTAGAGATAACATGACGCCGTGGGTTGGTTTTCTGTCCTCCCCAATTTTTTTGAGTCACCAGCCGCCACTGGTGTGGTATAATTACACAACAGTTAACTGTTCATTTCGCTATTGAGCAGTGTTTTTCACTGCTGTATTGGCATACCTTTGGGCTATTGTTAGCTTTCTTGTTCCTGTGACAGAATAGCCTACAAAATAGGAGGTGAAAAAATATTTATGAAATCCCACAAAGACGCTATTGTCTAGCATGTCATGTTGGGGGTATAGTTGCAGATGAGACTGCAGGGAGAGGGTGCTTGTTCAGTGGACAACCTATGCCACAATGGTGGCACTTAGAAAATTCTGCATTTTGCATAGTTGTAGTATATCATCTACTAATGAATTTAAAAAACATGTTGTTTCCACACAGTTTGGTTGCAGGAGCACAGAATGTGCAAGTTGAGCAGTCGCAGGATGCTGAGGTCCTGGCCACTAGGGGGTTTGCGCAAAGAGGTTAACTAGCTGCCTAACTTTAGCTAACTTATCTAAATCACAGTTGCTATGTATGTAGCTATCACTAGCTAGCATAAAATATTATAATTCACGTACTGGTAATTTTACACACATACGGGCAATCGAATCTTCACAGTGCATTCAAAGTATTAACATTATAAAAGTATGACATTTCCTTGATATGAACTGAAACAAATTCAAGGCAAGAAGTTAGCTAGCTACAGAGCCCTGTTAGCTACCTTTATAGCTAATAAAGCTACATACAAGGCTACTACTGTAAGTCAACGAACACACCAGTAACATGTTGTACGCATGAACAAAACAGTTTGCTGAAGTACACAATCATGTGATAGTGTTGCATCCAATAAGGGGTTGAAATTCACAATGACACCTGAACTGGAAACGGAAGAATGCTGCGAGCACAGTGATGCCAGCAAAAAAGACAGTAGCCTCTGGGCTTTGATCTCAAGTTTGAGATTGCCTCTGAGGCGCGAGTTTATGCTATTTCCCCTTTTTGGCCAATAGATGTCACTGTTTCTGCCACAAGTTATAACTAAAAATATGAAGCAGAATAATGACCTATTCTCTCACATATTTATATTAGCAAATATTTTATTAATTTGACTGATTACATTAAATTCTAAAAAGGATAATCATATTTCAACAAATGCAATGTATTCTCAAAATAAAAAATTGAACTCAAAATAACTGAACCTCAGACATAACTTATGGAATGCATTCAAAAATCTGAAGAGAATGAGATTTAGCAGACTCAGATTAAAGCCCTCAAATGCAGAGTGGAATTTTCCCATGTGAATGACAGGTAATGTAAGAAGATTTTATGGCAAGTTTTTCTAATACATATGACTTAAATATTCCAAGACCCTTGTAGGGAGTTAGGAATATTCAATTAGGTTGAATCATAGTTTTCACCTCCTGTAAGTTCGGTCATGTTAAGTTCAGTTTCACAAGCTCAGTATTGTGACATACACCAATCAGCCACTTTTCTGGTTTTTTTATTTAATATTTTATTTTCTCTGTTTGTAATCAAACAATTCACACATGGTCAAAGTGCAGACTCAGGACTTTTATTAAAGGGTATTCTTATACATTTTGGTTTCACCATGTAGTAATTACAGCACTTTTTATACGTAGTCCCCCATTTCAGTGTTTCAGACAAATTAACATAATGTCAAATAAGAGTCATGTTTTGTATTTAATTGCATATCCTTTGCATGCCATGACTTCCTGATGTCAGTGACCTATCAACATCAGAGTCTGGATATCTTATTGACAGGTTTTCCTACAAGTGATACAAAAACTATTTGCATTTGAATGGATCTCCATGGGAATTGGGGGGTGGGACTAGATTCAGCTGTAAATTATGCTGATACAGTATGGAACAGATTTGTTGGCTAAATGGCTTTAAGTCATCAAGGGTCGAAGGTATCAAATGAGCCTCAAACCACTGTGCTGCTGTCAGAGCATTACCGGCTGCTTGTAAAATGCAAGAGCACCAAGCAGAGTGAGTGAGGTCCCTATAAAGGGTAGACTCCAGGTGGACCGAATCAGCAATTAGCGGGGAATGTGAGCGAGGAGAATGTCCTCCGCCGCCGCCCAGTGGCAGCACCACCGCAAGCACAGGCACATTACAGGACCCCCCCCCCCCCCTCTAAGGAACGGCTCCAGACGATCCTCCACCGCCTTGCTTACGGAAATCAGCGATCAACCCAGGATCACAAATGTTCCTAGATGGAACCCAGCAACGTTCCTCCGGTCCGTACCCCTCCCAGTCCACGAGGTATTGTACCCCACGTTCGACCCCGGATCTGGGAAGTTGAAGTCGAACAGTGACCGGATTGATCTTTTGGACGATCTTAAACGGCCAAATAAAATGCGGAGCGAGTTTGCGCGATTCTACTCGTAGTGGCAGGTCCCAAGCGGACAGCCAGATCGCTGACCCACGCGATAAGAGGGAGCCAGCCTGCGTTTTCTATCAGCTACCTTTTTTTGGCAAGCTACTGACCGTTCAAGAGAGGCGCGAACCCTCCTCCATGTAGCCCAACAACGACGAATATATTGCTCCACAGACGGCAACCCTACATCCCTCTCCTTCTCCGGGAACAGAGGCGGCACACAGCCGAACTGAGCCTCGAAAGGAGAGCGGTCCGTGGAGGCGTTGAGCAATGAATTATGGGCATATTCCGCCCAGGGTAGCTGGCTACTCCAGGTGGTAGGGTCGTCCGACGCTAGACAACGGAGAGTGTTCTCCATAGTTTGATTGGTTCGTTTGGTTTGGCCGTTGGACTCTGGGTGAAAACCAGACGAGAGGCTGACCGAGGCTCCCAACGAGGCACAAAACTCTCGCCAAAACCTGGCAATAAATTGTGGCCCACGGTCAGACACCACATCTAGAGGCAAGCCATGCACCCTAAAAACGTGAGTAATGACCAACTGGGCCGTCTCCGGTGCCGAGGGTAGTTTTCTAAGAGGAATAAAATAAGCCGCTTTAGAAAAGCGATCAACTACTACCATGACCACCGTGTACCCGTTAGATGAAGGTAGACCCGTGACAAAATCAAGGGAGATGTGACTCCACGGCCGACTCGGGATGGGTAGCGGACGCAGTAAACCGGATGGGGCGAGACGTGACCCCTTGTTATGTGCGCAAAATGGGCACGCAGCCTTAGTCCGAGTAACCCCAGGGTGTCCGGCCAAAGGAGAAGAATGCCCCCACTGCAACACCCGAGATCGAGTCAGAGGCGGAACGAAAAGGCGATTGGGTGGACCCCCCCCCCGGGTCAGGCGCAGCCCGTTGAGCCCTCTTAACCCGGGCCTCAATGTCCCACAAGACAGGACCCACAATACGAGCCACCGGCACGATAGGTTCAGTAGCGTGCTCGTCAGACAGATCGTACAACCGAGAGTGTGCATCAGGCTTAATATTTTTAGAGCCAGGTTTGTACGTCAGAATGAAATTTAACCTGGTAAAAAATAATGACCAGCGAGCTTGTCTCGAGTTCTGCCGTTTGGCACCCTGGATGTACTCGAGGTTTCTGTGGTCTGTCCAAACCGTGACCGGGTGCTCAGCCCCCTCTAACCAGTGGCGCCACTCCTCCAGCGCCAATTTAACGGCCAGAAGCTCCCGATCCCCGACGTCATAGTTCCTCTCAGCACGAGTCAAGGCACGAGGGAAATATGCGCAGGGGTGCAGCTTCTGGTCCAAAGGAGGCCATTGAGATAAAACTGCCCCAACTCCTACCACGGATGCGTCCACCTCTACACAAGGGGAGGGAGGGGTTCGGGGTAACAAGGATGGGCTCTGAGCAGAACATTTCTTTCAATAAATTGAACGCTCAATCTGCCTTGAGAGTCCATTCAAAATGAGATGCTGATCTCTTCCCCGTGAGCGCAGTGATGGGGACAGCAATGGTACCAAAATCACAAATAAAGCACCTATAAAAATGAGCAAACCCCAAAAACCACTGAACTTGTCTGACAGAGTCAGGGGTGAGCCAGTCCTTAACTGACGAAACCTTAGACGGGTCCATCAAAACCTTCCCCTCCGAAATGATAAACCCTAGAAAGGAGATTGATTTGGAATGGAAACTGCATTTCAGCTTTTACAAACAACTAACAGTTTCTTTAATACCTGTCTTACGTTTTTAATATGCCCAGAAAGACTAGAAGAGAAGATGAAAATATCGTCTAAATAAACGAATACAAACTTCTCCGACATCTCCCTGAGCACATCGTTCACTAGCGCCTGAAAGACTGAGGGGGCACTAGTGAGATATTCGTAATGTCCGGCGTGGGTATTAAAAGCAGTTTTCCCCACTCGTCCCCTTCCCGTATGCGAACCAAATTTTACGCATTGCGGAGATCTAATTTAGTGAATATGGAAGCCCCTTGTAACCATTCAAATGCCGAATTCATTAAGGATGAGCGATCTGCATGGGTTCTCCCTCTGCAGCAGATGGCATACCAAGCCCGGACTCTATGGGGAAATTGCAAAAGCTTTGTGTGGAAGTATTTTTCCTCTCCCTTCTCTTGCGACCCCTTTCTCTAATACAATTATCCAAGCGTATAGCCATGGAAACCATGCCCTCAGATGTTTCCGGAGGATCCAACATGGCCACAGCGTCTTAGATATGTTCATCTAGTGCTTTTAAAAATAATGACTTTAACGGACCGTCCGGCCAACCCGTTTTGCCAGCTAAAGCACGAAAAGCAATGGCGAACTCAGCTACCGTCTCCTGCCACTGTTTAAGATGAACCAGTTTTGTGCATGCTTCCTGCCCAGATTCGTCATGATCAAAGATTTGAGCCATCTCTTTCATGAGTAAAGCAACGTCACTCATCACCGGTGCCTGAGCGCAGATAAGAGGTTCTGCCCACCCTAAAGCAGTACTGGTGAGTAAAGACAATATGAATGCTACTCGTGAATCTTGTGACGTGAATCTGGATGGTTGTGCTTTAAAAAAAATTAAACGTTGGGTGAGACATCCACGGCATCTCCCTGCCTCGCCATTATACCATAGGAGAAGCTGTAGTTTGGGTTTCCTGGTACATGGGTCAGGTGAAACGGGGGGAGACGTGTCCGATGTGCGTGATTGTGCTACTGTGGCCGCGGTAGCAGCCGTGAATTGTTGCAAGCTTTCAGTTAGCGTTCGCAACCCAATATCATGCTGCCGCATTTGCTCCTGAATACTGAGCATCCCTTTTTCATGGTTAGCTAAAATAGCGTGCTGAGTAGCTAACATCTCCTGCATAGAGTTAAAAACTGCTGACGTTTTGTCTGGCTCTTGCATTCTGTAAGGTTGGGGCTGGCGAGCAACGTCAGAAGCGGACAATAAATCAACGGGGAGTCTAAAAGCTGACTGCGAACAGCAGTCAACCACTAAGCGAGGTAGGACAAAGAAAATAGGGGGATGAACCCTGGCAAAAGGCCAAACAAAAGGCAATCCTCAAAAACAGGACAGAACCAAAAACAACAAACGCATAGGTAAGCTCAAGACTGAGACTAGCTGGAGATAACTCTATCCACAATATCCTTCTAAGAAAAGTGACAACTCTCAAGTGCCCCGGTTGCTACGTATTTAGCTCCCGTACCAGATAGCCATCGAGTAAGTCACACCTAGCACTCGAAATACCCAGAGCGTTACCGGCTGCTTGTAAAATGCAAGAGCACCGAGCAGAGGGAGTGAGGTCCCTATAAAGGGTAGACTCCAGGTGGACCGAATCAGCAATTAGCGGGGAATGTGAGAGCGAGGAGAATGTCCTCTGCCGCCACCCAGTGGCAGCACCACTGCAAGCACAGGCACATTACAGAGTTCAACAAGAAAATTAATCAGGAGAAACAATGCTTGTAGTATCTACTGCATATCTAGCAGCAGCACGGTGGCTTGAGGCTCATTTGATACCTTGGACCCGTGATGACTTAAAGCCATTTAGCCAACAAATGTGTTCCAGAAAAAAGCAAAAAAAATGCAGGTGGTTTTAATTTTGTGGCTGATCGGTGTATGTGTACCATGTGCCATATATTTTTTGTTTGCCATACTATATATTGTTGTTTGTATTTAAAGAAATAAAGTAAACCAAATTGTCTCTATCAAATGCAAATTAATTCAATAACTAAGAAATACTGAATACTCATCAGTGGTAGTAAACTATGAATTAGGTCAATTCAAACACATCATGCAAAGAATCATTAATTCTGGGTGATGAACAGAAAGCAAAAGAAGATTGCAGATTTACGATGAACACATACGATGTGGCATAATTTGGTCATTAATTATAAATTTGCTTAAGAGAACAGCTTTGATGAAAGATTCTGAACAACGAATAATGTGATTTCTAAAATGTTAAGCGAAGTTGTTCTGCTTTGTTAACAGTACAACTGAACCAAACAAAGGTCTATGAATTGAATGCAAATTTCATGCATGTTTTGTGCAATGTGATATGTTGGGTGCACAAAATCCTGATTAACATCACAGTACATTATCACAAAAGTTATCTTTTTAAACATTTTATATTGATTTTGTTTCTATCTTTTCACTCCAGCTGCTTTCAGTCTGCCAATTTTGTTTGAGGTACCATCATGTCTGTGGTGCATGGGCAGTAGTGGTCCTAGGCATGGGCAATATAAGCAATTGCCTAGGGCAGCAACTTGCAAAAGGTAGCACTGCGCACCCATACGGCTTGTGCTCCTCGTTCAATGAGTGTATGCGCCCCGCTGTCCATTCTCCTGTTGCATTTATGTTTTTGATTTTTCCTTGTTTCTGCACTTGCTGTACATTCCCTTTTAAAATTTTCTTTGGCATTTTGCAGGAGGCTTTGTTTCTTATCTTGCAGCACCTTTGTGTTATTGCATTTGTTTTGAAATATGCATAGCTCTGGATTTAGAGCATATTCATACATTTATGGCACCTCGTCAAAATGAGTAGTTCCACAGCACAGTAATCATAAATGAATGGGAGTACATGGGGAGCAAATATCAAAGTAGAGGCAATTACAAAAGGGTGGACTAATGAAATGTAAAATATTGAATGCAGCGAAGCTGCTGGAACCTTACTGTTTTTGTTCCGTTTATTATTATTAGGGTCAATTTCTGCACTATTGGATTTCCCGCCATTTAGAATTTTTGGAAAAACACATTTCAAGTATCCCCTCTCAGACTGTTGATTGGATCACCATGACATTTGGCTTGTATCCTCTTCAGGGTAGGCTTAAAGACAAGGTTAAAAGACAGTAGCTAGGTCAAACATTATGGCTGCTGTAAACAAACAAATTTGAAGGTAAAGGTGCCGAACAGGAAGTGAGCCATATCTCTGCAATGCTTTGATGTATTGATGCCAAACTTAGTACTCCTCTATGCCAGGGGGTCTGAGGGGCACCTATCAAGTTTTATCAAATTTGGCCCCCCTGGGGCTCTAAAGAGTAAATGGCAATTACTCTGGAACAAAAGCAGATATTTCAACCAAACGTGTTGTGGACTTTTGCAGTAAAGGATACTAGCTGCCGATCAATGCATCCTTGGGCTGCGTCCAAATAGTCTTTTTTGCTTAGGAAGGTTCCTAACTGAGTGAAATAACCCAGAAGTATCTAAGTGGCAGTCATGATTAGAGCTGGTCGAATTCTCTAAATGCTAAGGAACGGTACTTCAATGCTTCCTTTCTTATCTCCTTTAGCATAGGGTACACTGGACCGTCCTTTACAAAAGGAAAGGAGATAATGCCGTCCCACAATTCCTTGCAGCAGCAACATTTAAAGTGACGCACCATTCGGCCGTTCACGAAAACAAACGATCAACATGACTGAGTTGTGTGGTGGTTCTTAAGCTATTATATGCATAGGCTTATAATCAGATCATAATCAGCATATTAACCATAACACAGAAGTCTGTCTTTCAAGAAAAAGGGATATGAGATGTTTTAGCCAGATGATGTTTTTAATTTAACATGTCTGAAACTTAAGAATGGTGATATACACAGTAGTAGATTTGTAGGCCTAACATGTTATGCCTATCTTGCATAAATTGAACAATTATTTTCATACAATCATACTAATTGGGTGACAACCATTTTGTTTCACTTTTGTGACTGGTAGCCTATATTCCTTTATTCCTTTTTTTATTTAAATTCCAACCTTGGTAATGAAGTAATATTTTTCACCGGGTTGTCCACGTTTATATAGCCTGCATGAAACAACATGGTAAGAACGCACGGGGCAAAGTATCTAAGATGCGCTTTTAGTAGTCAATCTTCGGAACATTGTAGTTTCACCACGGCAGACCCACATCAATAATATCCGCCGTCGCATAATTACGTAGCCTACTGTAGTGTAAGTGCAGTCGGATTCACTTAGCACCGCGGTTGTCGTTTCCTAAGTCCTTATGAATTCTTCTTCACATCTTTCCTTGACCTCATGACGTTTTTCATCGAGGTCAAGGAAAAGTGTGGTTAGGAAAAGACATAGGACGTAATTCTTTTGACCATTCGGACGCAGCCTTGGTGTCAGCCATTTTCAGGCATGTGGTTGGCAAAGGACAAAAAAGCAGGAAAATATACAGAGCGCAGAGCACGCCCCCCCCCCCCCCCCCCCCCCCCCCCCATTGCTAACGGTGCTGATCAATTTTCAAAACAGTGAAGCGGGCATGTAAACGGCACAGTACAGATTCACATTACAGTTAATTTTCTTCATGTAGACTTTATGTCTTCATGTAGAACATTACCGTTACATAAGCTGAAGCTGTCTGACTATGTACTTAATGTAACGTTACATTAGCTAGCGTTATATACTGTTCTTCCGCAAACCACAACATGCCCCTTTAGGGGCTTTTTTCCCAGGCTTATCTTTGCCTTTTCTGTTCATGTAGGGTATCCCTTCATTACATGCAGTCTTCCGCTGGCGGTCCTTCCAGTAGTTAATATTTATTTTCTTTTTTTTGCCGACATTAATCCGGTTAACATCGGACATGGACAGACGCGCTGCTCTGTTCTCCATTTTCAGTGTTGGATATAAACGGTTATTCTACGCGAGTGGAATTTTCAAAGTTTAAAAAAAGGCAAAACAGCATTTCTGCCCCCACGAGGCAACTTTATTATGAAAAGAGGGTGTCAAACAACTGTGCCACATGTATCTCAATTTTGATAAAAAATGGATACATACGGTTCTTCTTTGCAAGGGTTAAAATAATATTAAATGTTTATAACTCCTCAACTGTTTGACTAATCAGGCTGAAATTTTGTTGTTACACTTCTTTGTAAGACCCCAAAAAAATATATTTAAAAATCATGGCCACCATCAGCCAATCAGTTATCAGCAGCCATTTGATAGGCTTGGCAATGATTATATTTCAATGAGACAGATATTGTTTCTGTAATTCCTTTTAATTTACTGCAAAATAAAGTCTAAAGTAAGAAAACCATTACCGCTACAAGAAAATGGAATTTGAGGTTTTGTTGCTGCATGATTATTAGTTAGATCAGCAACTGTTTTGAATAGAAACAAGAAATTATTCAGATTTTCATATTATGGCCCTGCCCTTTCAGACTCTACCTGGGTTCTCATTTCTTCTAATTTTTCTCAGGTGTGAGTGCCCCAATTGTTTACTTTGATGAACATGTGCGGACCCCCCCCCCCGAGTTTGGCCGTCACTCTCCTCGTTGCCAGCACATTTTCTTTTCGTTTGTTCTTCTGTTTCAGTTTTGCACTACACTTACATTTACCCTGACTACATCAGAGTTTTACTTTGAGTAGGTTCATATACTGATGTTATGTAATTTCAGTTGTAGAACTTATTTTTCTTAATACACCTTTTCATTTCATTTTATTCCATGTGTGGTCTCTCTCAATGTTACACTGCCCTGAGTCTAGTGGTTGTAACACTTACATAAGCTTTGAAAAGTAATTAGACCTTGCACTGGAGAGGGCATGCTTATGGGCTCTCTCCAGGCCAGGTGGAATACCTGCAGTTTAGTGGAGCGCCGCTGGCGTTCCAGTTGATGAGACTTTTGTTTAAGAGCTTGCGTGTGGTTAGTATGCCAAGAGGCAAGTCTCTTTTCAATAATGTTTTTACTTTTTAATTTAGCAACTACATGGGTATTACATAGCGCAGTATCATCAATAGACAAGGAGTTGGCCAAAATATATTCATTGTGTTCCAGTAGTGCATCAATGAAGTTTATAGCTGTGGTTGTAGCGATACTGTGACCTGTGTACATCTCGGGTTCAGATGTTATGGAATGGGCCAATTGTAAATGCAGTGTTATAAGAAAATGGTCAGACAATATGATCATGTGGATGAATTATGAATATCAACACCAAAACGTAATACCAGAGGAGTGTACTAAGAAGCACGATTACAGGGTTAGCAAGCTAACTTATCCTTTAACCCTAGGTTTTCTGTATCACAAAGCTGCTTCACTTTAAATCAGGGTGTAACTTATGCTGCATGGCTAACCTGGTCCAGGGGAGGTTATGTTCAGGCTGTCTGATCAAAACATACATACACTCACCAGCCTCTTCATTAGGTGACAGGAGTGGCACCCGGTGTGGTCTTCTGCTGCTGTAGCCCATCTGCTTCAAGGTTTGACGTGGTGTGCGTTCAGAGATGCTCTTCTGCATACCTTGGTTGTAACGAGTGGTTATTTGAGTTACTGTTGCCTTTCTATCAGCTCGAACCAGTCTGGCCATTCTCCTCTGACCTCTGCCATCAACAAGGCATTTTTGCCCAGAGAACTGCCGCTCACTGGATATTTTCTCTTTTTCTGACCATTCTCTGTAAACCGTAGGGATGGTTGTGCATGAAAGTCCCAGTAGATCAGCAGTTTCTGAAATACTCAAACCAGCCCGTCTGGCACCAAAAACCATGCCACGTTCAAAGTCACTTAAATCACCTTTCTTCCCCATTCTGATGCTTGGTTTGAACTTCAGCAGATCGTCTTGACCATGTCTACATGCCTAAATGCATTGAGTTGCTGCCACGTGATTGGCTGATTAGATATTTGCGTTAACGGGTGCAGTTTGCAGTTGAACAGGTGTACCTAATGAAGTGGCCAGTGAGTGTATATGTAAAAGCACTGCCCTTTGACCAATAAAATTCTAGGAAGAAGTTGTCTCCAGGTTACCATAGAGCTTGGGGGTGGCTTTTGCATCATCAAGGCATCACTTGACATTATTACTTTCATTCAGCATTTCATTCAACATCATTCAGCAGCACCAAATGCACATTTACAGTGTGATCTCACACCAATACAGTGTCATCTAGAAACAATGACCATGACCATGAATGTGAAATTAATTTAGGCCTAGAGAGCCCACTGCTATTTTATGCCCACTGAACACTACTGAAAATCATAATCAATGTAGCCACATTATGCAGACAGCAATAGGTATTATATCTCTAAGATTAAGGAGGTTTCGCACAAACCATATCAATATTTCCATGTAGACCAATACCTGGAAAGCCAGTAGACAGTCACAAGCAACCAAGTTTGTCATAACAATGTGAAATTGTTTCATTATTCTGGAAAAGGTGGTCTGCAAATTGTTGTCAGTTATAAACTGGTGGATAGTCACTGTGCTGGACAAGGCTGCCTTGGGGAAGCGCTCTTTGTAGGTAAACAAATTGCTTTGCGGTAAGGTTGTGCTCTCAATGTGTTGGGTGAATTCAAAGTGCTTCATTGAATGTGCAAGGATGATTTTTCATACCTCAATAGCTATCCCACAGTAGGCAGGAAGGGGCCGTTTGAAGATGTGTGGTCCAGCACAGACACACACTACTTCTGAACACTGTGCTGGAGAATCTTGATTGCCCTTTGAAAAAAACTGCATCTGTTTTTTTTCTCTGCAGTTGGTTGAGCAAATTGTGAACATGTGGCATCATAGAGTGAAAAAGGCCCATGAAAAACTTAAAATCCCTGTCCTCCAACAGCCAAAGCAACTGGCATACTCAGTGGTGAGGTCAAACTTGTTGCTGTCAAAAATGTTTTGAAAACACTTTATTTGACTGCCTTTGTGTTCATAGACTGTGATCACTGCCCTTGAGTGAAAATTCAACCTCATGTTACATGCCCTTGGTAGCCAGCGTGCACAAACACTATCCAGAACACTGGTCCTTTTTGGAGACAGAAAAGAATGCAGAAAAACTACTTACGTCAGGGAAGAATATGTGCACTTGTTGAATGGGGCTCTTTGATTGTTGCACCACCAAGTTTAGTTGATATGCATATCAGTGGATGTACCGTAGTGGCCATTTTATAAATTTTTTTTACCCTTTTTTCACCCCTCTAATGTCCTTGTATCATGGTTTCTCCGTTGTAGGTCTGTGCTATCAGTTTTGCTTTCTGTTCCTCCTCTGCTAAAATTGATGCAATTTGGTCCAGGATGGTATCAGTGATGGTGCCTACATTGGCAGTCGGAATGGGAATAAAGCTATAAGATCCTGTATCTGATTCATTTTCATTTTGTCGATGTAGCGCAATGCATGTCGTAACTGGGACTGTACCGATACATCTGTGGCTTCATCGGCCTGAACGGACAGAACCTCAGTGTTCTTGATCTCCTCTATTATGCATTCCCTCATTACCCCCAACATGCAATCCAGCAGTTTATTCTGCATAATGCTGTAGGTGGCCTTGAACACAGGCCATTTCTAAATGCTGCTTCAATACACTGTCCAAGTTTGCAGCAAAATTCTCAAGTCCTTTAAAAACACCAGGGTTTTATGAACCCTCGCTCTCTTAATGGCCTCTCAACATGCGCTCAAAAGCTCCACAAAACTTAAAACAGTCCCTTACAGCATGCTCCTATTCCTCTCTACCTCCTCATTGTGTTTAGCAGTGCTAACCCGGAAGCCATGATCCGGCTGCATGGTGATGTTTGTTCTTCTTAGCATGGCTAGTTTGACTTAATTCTGCATGTGAATTGTGGTCTCCTCATTCTTGTTTATTTTCTCCAATATCACTCACGCCATTCCCTGTCTAGGCCTTTTCGGATGTGGGTGTGTTGAGAAATAGACAAGGAAAACGGAAGACAGCTTTTGGCTGAGTGCATCCACAAAGCCATGTTTTTTTTCTCATACCAAGCCCAACAGAAAGTCCTGATATAGATTTTGCCATGATCACCTGATTGCTGGTTCATATGAAGATCGGGCTTATCACGTCCCAACTGCTAAACATTTTTCTGCAAGTCCTCCTCTTAAATGGATTTGTTAGCAGCAACTCAGCTGTGTTAGCAGCCTGTGTACCCATGTTTGCCCAAATTTTTCAAATTAAGGTCTCAGGTTTGCATAGCAACACCAACTCAGTCAGTGGCGTACTTTAGCACCCAAAATAAATCTCTTTCTGGGCTGCTGATTGGCTAATGCAATAGAAATCGAAAAGAGCATTGAATGAGATCTGGGAAAGATGCGGGAAACCATCCCCTCTCCTACTGGGCACTGTGACAAGGCACCCAGCAACACAGACAGACGCCCTGTTGACAGCTTCTTCTGAGTAAACACAATGATTTATAAATTCTTACTCAATTTTTTTTTTTGAAAACCACTTCATTTCACACAAACACATCTTAAAATGATCAACATGTATTTATTTATTAGGAAAATAGTATTCACTTTCAAATAAAGTTACGATTCTTTTTTTTTCTACTCGAAACAACAGGCCAGGTGGTGCTCTAGCACCCCTAATGTACAAAACACCCCAGTCAAAACTGTGTGTCCAAAAAGCTATGAACATGTAATTGTTACGGTTTGTCCATTCGCAGTAGAAGTACTGACTGTAATCATTGCTTTTACTATGTATGCATCCTCATATAATAATTTAGACTATTATAAAGTCCAACTTTGCTGATTTTACAGTGACTCCATCTGCTGATGTTACACAAGCCTGTCAATTCAGTCAGTCCCCATGTTGCTTCAGCACCCTTGGGTGGCAGGTAGGGTTGCCAACTATCAAGGATGCCCTGTGAGACTCCCAGAATTGGCTGAGATCTCCCAGAATGCAATCAATTCACCCCAGAAAATGTTTTGTTGTTGTTATTAAAGAACAAATGCTGCATTAAATATATTTGTGGTTTGTGTCTCTTATTTTGATTAAGCCACTGCAGTCCTGTGCTTTGACATACACAAACTCTTACATGTATTTCAGTTTTGAATATCTGAAGTAATGTTATGATTCGAGCCAAGCAGGCATGTCTTTCCCTCTTTCCCTCTCTACCTCTCAAGCTCAGGATAACTGTGCTGTTAGCTGAGCTGAAGCTAGCTAGCTAGGGAAACATAGTGATGTAATTACCATTTTTCTCTCTCTCTCTCTCTCTCTCTCTCTCTCTCCCTCTCCTTTATTCAACAAGCTTTTGCAGTCAGCAGTGCATTTAAGTGATGACTGAATGACAATACATGCGAGACATACTGTTGCTTCCTTGTGTTATCTGTGCTGTGTATGTGATTCTATGCATTGTGCATCTGTGGATGATATGGGCAATAGAACATTAAGCATTTTGACCAAACCTCCCAGACCAAAATTACATGAAGTTGGCAATCTTAGTGGCAGAGGTTAATACACTTCACAACCCTCAGCAACTAAACACATCAGTGCAGAGCACCCAATTCACATCTTCAATGAAGTCCAGGGAACTGCAGTCATTAATTATTTCATATATCACATAATACTGATACAATAAGTCACTTATATTTTCCATATAATTTTATTATTTTCCTTAAAATGATAACATGATTTTTCTCTGCTCAGTATTACAAACTTACAAGATCAAAGTCAAGGGGGTTAAAAGATAATTACATGAAAACTGTACCAAGGTGGGTTTAATCTTTTTCCACTTAAAAGAGACATGTACTGCAATATGGAAAAAATGTACTTAATTGAGCCAGTGCTTTTTTTTTTTAATATCTGAACTGATTCCAATAGGTAAGCTCTTTACAGTGTAATCCACCAGTAACACCCTCTGTGGGTGCCCTGATAATTGAGCTAAAATGATGATCATATTAGACACGGTGGTTCTTCACTCAATTCTCTGTGGGCAAGTTCACTAGTAATATGCACTCTGGTAGGAGGCAGAACCCCCACTGTCTCCAGTGTGGAAGTGTCTTATCACTACATATGAAGGAACAGAAAGAGGATCATCCTCATTTATAAGTTTAAACCAAGTGGACAAGACCAGGCTTCATTTTTGATGCTCACGTATAGGTTTTGGTTAGAAACACTGCTCTTTAGCGCCAGCGCAGTTGGCCCAATATAGGTGTTTCAGCCACCTGTTTCAATATAAGTCAATGGAACCAATGTGGTCATAATACAAAGTCAGTAATTTTTAAATCAATAATAACTGTTTGTTCTTCGTAAAATGTCTCCCTATGTCCCGATTAGTTTAGTTATTGTGTCATTTGGACAATATTTTAATAATTTGCAGATCGATTAGGGGCACTGCCTAGTCACTGTGTGTCACTTGCGGGGGTAGTATCTCACACACTTAGTGGACAACCCAGACTTGGCCCGGACTTCATGACCATACAATTGTCCCCCCTTTTGCCTACTGTGCAGTCTCTGGCTCCAATTTATACAACATGGCGGCACAAAAACCACTTACACTGCTTTTTTCTAGCCCATAGAAAGTTAATGGGTGATGTCACTGTCACTTTGTCCATTTATTTATTTATTTATTTACAGACTTATGGTTTAAACATGTTCCAACAGTTGCATGAATCAAAGAAGAAAGGCTCCGCACACCAGAAGATTCAAACCTCAAATATTGTGTCCCAACAATGGCGTGTACAAATGCTCCATACTGGTTTGTGATTATTCTTGTAGTAGTGAGTCTATTTCTCCATCCCCTTTGTTGACCATTGCTATTCACTTCATCCTTGTTTGTAAGACAGAGAATGAGGAGAATGTTGTAAGAATAATAGATTCCATTAACATTCTCCAGATTTCTGTTGGACCAGATAAAATGTTCTAGTGAAGGCATGAACAATTAGGAAAATGGATTGGGCTCAAATAATTATGTTTACATGGTTGCTTCTGTTAATGAAATTGCTATTGTAGAAGCTGCAATTATTGTTTCTCCTCATAATCTTGCTAAATCAGTACTCCAGCATAAGTGTGCTAGAATCTCAGATTGTATAATTATGTCTGAGTTATTTTAGGGCTGGCTATAAATAAATATGGCGGAAAGTGAGTGACAGCTTGTTTAAAGTTAAATGAAATGGCAATGTAAATTGAACACTGCACAATTTAGGTATCTCCCACCGTTCTTTAATTACATTTTGTATTTGAGAAATATAGGCAATACACAACAATGTGATTATGAATTAGTTCCTGTAAATGCCACAAACTAGAAGCACTTTCACTACAATGCCTTCAATTCATTGAATGCACAAAACTTGGCTGTACGGATAAACTGTAGACAGCATAATGGATCAGATTGGAATTAATCAGAATTATAATGCAGTCTGTGTATACGTATATCAGGAAAGCACCTCATACAAATATTTAGATATAGGCTGAATAACTTAGCCAACAACAAGTATTTGGCTAAATACCAAATCCATAGAGATTAAAAAGATTTACATTTTATATTTTTATCTTTGTTGTCACCATGTGAATGACATCCAAGTAATTTTTGGAAAATGGGCTTATAATTTGAAAAGGCTTATTGGCTGATTTCAGTTATTTAAAACTTGTATTAAAAGCATGATGCGTTTATCCTAGTGGGATGTGCAGGTATGAGCAAAGCAAGATGCGTGTGTGTGGGAAACACCACTGCCTAATAAATTACAATGAGAAATCCTGCATATCAACAAAACTTTTTAAATAAAAAGCCAGGTTACTCATATGAACAAAGCATAGATGCTCTATTCATCTATTCAAAAAAGAAACAAGATAAACAACAAATCTGTCCACGTATCAAATTATTTACATCAAAATGCCCCAGCTAAGCCTTCACCAATATGTTCCACAGAAACTAAACAGGCCATATCTCAAAGCAGTGTGACACAGGCAGTTGACCCAGTCACAGAAACCGAACATCTCCATAAGGAATAGTATGAATCAGCAAGGGGGGCAAAGGCTGCCAGAAAGTTCTTTATGTTCTGATGGTTGAGATAGTATTATGTGGCCTGCATGTCCTTACTGTACTTTCACTTACTCTATGAGCAATAGACAGATATTGTGTGTTTATATATGTGAGGCCACAGAAGGTAATGTTTATAATGAGTTACAGTCTGTGGTCATTGTAGTTCAGTTTGTGGCAATCCCTGTATGGGGCATGCCCTACCAAGGTGAACCTTAGCATATAGCATACCTGCCAACTCAATGAAAGAACACACCCAGTTTTTGACTCCACGTAATTTTAACGTGGACCAATATATATATATATATATATATATATATATATATACACAGTGAGCACCATAATTCATTGGACAGTGACACATTTTTTGTTATTTTGGTTCTGTACTCTAGCACTTTGAGTTTGAAAGGATACAATGAGGTTGAAGTGCAGACTGTCAGCTTTAATTTGAGGGTATTTTCATACATATCGGATGAACCATTTAGAAATGATAGAACCTTTTGTACATAGTCCCCCCCCCCCATTTTCGGGCATCAAAAAATATTGACAGTTTAACATAATGTAAAATAAAGTAATAATTTTTAATATTTGGTCGCATACCCTTTGCATGCAATGACTGCTTGAAGTCTGCGACGCATAGACATCACCAGACGCTGGGTATCTTCCCTGGTGATGCTCTACCAGTCCTGTACTGCAGCCATCTTCAGTTCCTGCTTGTTTCGAGGACTTTTTGCCTTCAGTCTCCTCTTCAGCATGTAAAATGCATGTTCAATTGGATTCAGATCCAGTGATTGACTCGGCCTGTCAAGGATTTTCCACTTTTTGGCCGTCAAAAACCCCTTTGTTGCTCTAGCAGTATGTTTCGGGTCATTGTCTTATTGCATGATCAAGTGCCATCCAATGAGTTTGGCATTTGGTTTTATCTGAGCAGATAAAATATTTCTGTAGACTTTAGAATTCATTGTTCTACTTCTGTCTGCAGTCACATCATCGATGAAGACAAGTGGCTGCCATACAGGCCCAAGCCATAACCCCCTCCACCATGTTTCACGGATGAGGTGATATGCTTTGGATCATGGGCATTTCCTTTTTTTCTCTACACTTTCCTCTTTCCATCACTCTGGTACATGTTAATCTTTGTCTCATCTGTCCACAAGACTTTGTTCCAGAACTCTTAAGGCTCTTTTAGGTGCTTTTTAGCAAACTGTAATCTCACCTTTCTGTTCTTCAGGCTTATTAGTGTTTTGCATCTTGTAGTGTACCCTCTGTAGTCCTGCTGGTGTAGTCTTCTACGTATGGTAGACTTTGACACATCTACACCTGCATCCAGGAGAGTGTTTTTGATCTGTTGGGCTGTTGTCAGGGGGGTTTTCTTCACCATAGAGACTAACCTCTAAACAACTAACCTCTTTTCTTAAACAACTAACCTCTTTTCTCCATCAGAACAACCTGCTAGACCCTCACCAGTCTGGCTTCCGATCCGGGCACTCAACAGAGACTGCACTCCTAGCTGTGACGGAGGCACTTGCCACTGCAAGAGCCTCACGCCTCTCCTCTGTCCTGATCCTTCTTGACCTGTCTGCAGCTTTCGACACGGTCAACCATAAAATACTCCTCTCCACCTTGGCTGGGATGGGAATTGCCGGGACTGCCCTGTCTTGGTTCGCTTCCTATCTTGCAGATAGGACCTACCAGGTCACCTGGAAGGGGTCTGCCTCTGCTTCTCATCCACTTGTTACGGGAGTGCCGCAGGGATCTGTACTGGGTCCTCTGCTGTTCTCCTTATACACCAGATCTCTTGGTTCAGTCATTAATTCACATGGCTTCTCCTATCATTGTTATGCAGATGACACACAGCTCTTCTTTTCTTTCCCCCCCTCGGCCACACAGGTCAATGATAAGATCTCTTCCTGCCTGGCTGACATCTCCACCTGGATGGCCAGCCACCATCTGAAGCTCAACCTCAACAAAACTGAGCTGCTCTTCTTCCCGTGCAAGACCTCCTTACTTTGTGAGCTCTCAATCACGGTTGATGGCACCACAGTGACTGCCTCTAACTCTGCCAAGAGCTTGGGGGTGGTCCTGGATGACCAACTGGACCTCAAGGACCTTCTGTACAACATCAGAAGGATTCGACCATACCTGACGACGCACTCCACCCAGCTGCTCGTCCAGGCTACGGTGACCTCTCGCCTTGATTACTGCAACTCTCTCCTTGCAAGCCTGCCAGCTTGTGCCATACAGCCACTACAGATGATTCAGAATGCCGCTGCCCGACTCATCTACAACCTCCCCAAATTCTCCCACGTCACTCCTCTGCTGCGATCACTTCACTGGCTACCGGTCGCCGCCAGGATCCGGTTCACACTGCTACACACTGCTACACTGCTGCCAACAGGACAGCCCCCATCTACTTGCAGGACATGACTCAATTCTATGTGCCTGCTCGACCACTCCGCTCTACGGCAGCAGGGCGCCTTGTAACCCCTCCCACCCGCCCAAAGGGATCACAGAGCTTCTCCACCCTAGCTCCCCAGTGGTGGAACGAACTCCCCGTCCCTCTCCGAACCTCCCCCTCACTACCCATCTTCCGCCAACTAGCAGAAGAATAAGCTACAGTATTAGGACAAATACAAATTACCAAGAAGTGCTGGGATGGGGCAACATGTAACACAAGTGACAGGAAAAGGGTTTTTTTTAATTTTTTTAATTTTTTTATTTTTATAAAAGAGTGAAATATACAGCGTGGTGGTGGTTAGTCTAGGTATAGTCTGAAGAGATGAGTCTTCAGGCCACGGCGGAAGATAGATAGTGAGGGGGAGGTTCGGAGAGGGACGGGGAGTTCGTTCCACCACTGGGGAGCTAGGGTGGAGAAGCTCTGTGATCTCTTTGGGCGGGTGGGAGGGGTTACAAGGCGCCCTGGTACCTTGCATGGCAGCCTTTCACTGTTGGTGTGTGAGTGTGTGTGTGAATGGGTAAATGAAAGGCATCAATTGTAAAGCGCTTTGGATAAAAGTGCTATATAAATGCAGTCCATTTACCAGTCCATTTGCCTGGCCTCCCCATCACAAGCATCAAAGCAAATGTGATTGGGGAAATTTTAAATTCCACTAATACCCTAATCTAGGCTGACAATCTATGGGTCTCACTTCCTCAGAAGAGACAAACCATATGACTATGTCACACCAGTCCACATAGAGAACACTGCACCACCCACTATGGACTCCCTTCCTCCCCTTTTGGAATCGGGAGAAACTCTCACAGCTGCGCACAAAGAGGTGGAATTCTCTGTGGACCTGCCTGTATCAATGCCCACAGATAATGCTGCACCACCCCCCACGGGGGGACCTCTCTCAGCTGTGCAGGCAGAAGTGGTGGGCTCTGTGGAGTTTTTCCTACTAGTCCACACAGACTGCGCTGCACCACACACTGTGGACTACCCTTCCCCCCTTTTTGAATCTGGGGAACCTCAGCTGCCCAGACACCATCCACAGAGAGTGCCAGACCACCCTCCATGGACACTACCTCTAGCAACACCAGTCCTCCTACCACATCTGAAGTGCCCCACGACAGGGCTCACACAGAGGACGGGCTCCAAAGAAAGTCGCAGTCCTCTGTCACGGCTTCAAAGGGACCCTGCAGGAAACGGACCAGGAAGCCAACCCCCCACCGTTTTATGACCTCCCAGGCCCTCACCGTCTCTGCCAGAGTTTTGTCTTGCTCTCCAAAGCATGATAAACAGAGCACAGTTGGAATACCAGCTTCTCACACCCTGGACTGCCCACCTCCGAGTCATCACCCCTCCAAGTTCCACACACAGACATCATCCACGGGAAGCGTCTGAAGTGGTGGAACGGTAATAAGCCGCGTTTCCACCGCAGGAACTATACCCCGGAACTAGGAACCTTTTGAGGAACTCAGTGCGTTTCCACCGCAGGAACTAGGGTCTAAATTTAGTTCTGGGGGCTTTGTTTTACCCCCCAAAACGTTCCTGCTCGGGGGGTAGTACTTTCCGAAAGTACAGGAACCTTTTGGGTGGAGCTTGCAGCGCTGAACATTTCTGATTGGTCGAGTACTCGTAGCATTTGTGTTGTATTTATTTTCCGCCATTACCCGCCATGTTTGAAAATATGCAGCGGCAAACCAATTTATTTTCATAATAACTTCAAATCAAACTTGTATGTTATGCGGCGCAGTAGCCTACTTTTGGTTATAGCCTGTCAACGTCTTGGAATTATAACGTGTGCTCTTCTGTTCTTTTCTTGCTTTAGTATTCGTTTTATAAAATGCTAAGCATTCGTGCTGGGACAGCATATTACGTAGGCTACCAAAACATTCAAACGGATTAATTCGGTTGCTGAATATTTTCTTCCGGATTTTCTTTGTTAGCCCGTTGTAATTGACTCAAAACGTTTGATACAGTTATGTGAGGTATGCGGTAGTTCTGCATAATTAACATTGGTGATACAGTACAAGCAAACTGGAAATCACCTTCCGCACTTTTTATCCGGGTAAAATAACAGGTTAATTCTAGTAATCTTCCCTTTAGCTTTTTCAGACTGCCGTAATTTTACTGCCATTTTTCAATTCCACGGAAAGACCAGGAAGACTATGGACTCATTTATGGTGCATGGTTCGCATCTGGAGGGCACACTTCGCTGCTCGGCTAGCAGTAACTTCGAAGGAAAGCAAACGGTGGCTGTACCACTACTAATTTACATTTTCACGCAAGTCCGAGTTTTCGTTCTATTCTTGTCATTTTGCGATTAGCCTATATGGAATTGACGACGAGAAAGTAATAAAACAGCAAATTGTTTACAACGTGTGCATGTTTTCTGCTGTTAATGAATGTGTTTGAGAGGATATATGAAAATCAATAAATACAAAAGTAACCATATATAGTCATTGTTGGTAACCCGTTGTATATAAGTGGAATAAACCCCTCCGGGCTGTCCCGGTTATTAGAAAATAATGTAGGCTACTTCGGTGGTAGTATGGGGTTACAGAAGAAATCATATGACAGATGGACCGACGACAACGTCAGTGGGCTAATTTGCCTAATCTTCGCGGTACTTTAGACCCCGGTGGAAACGCAGACAACCATTGGCTGAAGGAACCTTTTAGTTCCTGGTAAAGCAGTTCCTGGGACTGAAAGTTCCGGGTAATTTTGGTGGAAACGCGCCTATAGACTGGGTGCATACCAGGGACCTTCGGCCCATCTGCCCAGAGAGGGTGCACATCCAGTTTCCGGGATAGACCCTGGGCCAGAGATGAGACAGGCATGGTTAATGGGGATCCACGTGCGGAAGAAGCAAGATGGCAGGACACCTCCTGTCATCGTTTGTGTATCCTAAACTGTGCCTCCCTCCACTGCCAAAGGACTGCCAGTAGGCAAACTGCTGTTCTTGTAGGTAAAATTGGCAGCCTCCCCAATGTCCTGACCACAACTTTTAGACATGGAACCATGTCCGCCCATGTCCCTTTCTCCAAGTGTAGGCGCCCTCATGCACTGCTAGTGCATATCAATGGACAGGTCTGCCCCATGCATGGGTTAAATTGAATTGGCAATCCTATGACTGTAAACACAGTCAAGAAAGTTCCCTTTAGCCGCGTTTCCACCAAAATTACCCGGAACTTTCAGTCCCAGGAACTACTTTACCAGGAACTAAAAGGTTCCTTCAGCCAATGGTTGTCTGCGTTTCCACCGGGGTCTAAAGTACCGTGAAGATTAGGCAAATTGCCCACTGACGTTGTCGTCGGTCCATCTGTCATATGATTTCTTCTGTAACCCCATACTACCACCGAAGTAGCCTACATTATTTTCTAATAACCGGGACAGCCCAGAGGGGTTTATTCCACTTATATACAACGGGTTACCAACAATGACTATATATGGTTACTTTTGTATTTATTGATTTTCATATATCCTCTCAAACACATTCATTAACAGCAGAAAACATGCACACGTTGTAAACAATTTGCTGTTTTATTACTTTCTCGTCGTCAATTCCATATAGGCTAATCGCAAAATGACAAGAATAGAACGAAAACTCGGACTTGCGTGAAAATGTAAATTAGTAGTGGTACAGCCACCGTTTGCTTTCCTTCGAAGTTACTGCTAGCCGAGCAGCGAAGTGTGCCCTCTAGATGCGAACCATGCACCACAAATTAGTCCATAGTCTTCCTGGTCTTTTCGTGGAATTGAAAAATGGCAGTAAAATTGAGTAAAATTACGGCAGTCTGAAAAAGCTAAAGCGAAGATTACTAGAATTAACCTGTTATTTTACCCGGATAAAAAGTGCGGAAGGTGATTTCCAGTTTGCTTGTACTGTATCACCAATGTTAATTATGCAGAACTACCGCATACCTCACATAACTGTATCAAACGTTTTGAGTCAATTACAACGGGCTAACAAAGAAAATCCGGAAGAATATATTCAGCAACCGAATTAATCCGTTTGAATGTTTTGGTAGCCTACGTAATATGCTGTCCCAGCACGAATGCTTAGCATTTTATAAAACGAATACTAAAGCAAGAAAAGAACAGAAGAGCACACGTTATAATTCCAAGACGTTGACTGTTTATAACCAAAAGTAGGCTACTGCGCCGCATAACATACAAGTTTGATTTGAAGTTATTATGAAAATAAATTGGTTTGCCGCTGCATATTTTCAAACATGGCGGGTAATGGCGGAAAATAAATACAACACAAATGCTACGAGTACTCGACCAATCAGAAATGTTCAGCGCTGCAAGCTCCACCCAAAAGGTTCCTGTACTTTCGGAAAGTACTACCCCCCGAGCAGGAACGTTTTGGGGGGTAAAACAAAGCCCCCAGAACTAAATTTAGACCCTAGTTCCTGCGGTGAAAACGCACTGAGTTCCTCAAAAGGTTCCTAGTTCCGGGGTATAGTTCCTGCGGTGGAAACGCGGCTTTTGATGGACTGATTTCACCTTGCACGTGCAGTGCTGTCTTCGTATGTTGAGGTGAATGAAAAGGCCTAAACCTACAAGTACCACAGTCCTCTCCTGCCATCCCCAGAATGACACCCACGGACGTAAGTGCAACTGGATCCACGCCCTGTGACTGGGAACTTGTCTAAATGACTGCTGTCTGCAGTCCCACCTGACTGGACCCCGGCTACAGGAGCCAAAGAGGAATCCAACAGGAAATATGGTGCTTCCCCACTCGGCAGTTAAGAGATTCCTGCTGTACTTTCTCAGCTTTGGGTTGTCTGGCTTCCTGTCAAAGGAGACAGAACCCCCACGCACTGTGCACAACTTGGCAGGAACACTGTGGGCAATGGATTGCCTTTCATTTCACAATTGCAACAATAATGGAAAAAAGCACTGTATGCTGCGCAAGATAGTCCAGGGAACCCCCTCTTCCTTGCCAGTCCTGATACCCAGACAACGAAGAAGGAAAAGACTGGTACTATGGTGTCACAACAGCAGCAGCCAGAAGAGTGTCTAGAAGAAACTGTTGATGTCTCCACCCCACACCTTACCATTGTGGGATTGTGTCCAGCAGTAGGCCAGCCGGTCACAATTGGACTACTCAATTTTGACATGGACTAAATGTTTTACAAGATGGCGGATTTACCACTGAGTTTTTATTAACTGATGCTATGTAAAAAAAAATTTTTTAAAGTCGCTCAGGATAAAAGCATCTGCTTAATGCCTGTAATGTAAGGTTAACTGCATCTCAGGAATGTAAATGTGTAGTTTTCTTATAGCTATGCCCTAATTTTTAAACTGTGTCATTTTTATGTGGTGATGGGAAAATAGGCTTTTAGTAGGTGCACTCACCTATTTTTCCAAGAGAGGGAATGTAGGATATGTAGTGTTTAGATTTTGTCCTTAGAGAGGGAAACAGTGAATAAGAATGTGGCCTGGCCTCCGCATCACAAGCATGACAGCAAATGTGATTGGGGCTATTTTAAATTCCACAGATAGATAGATCCTAATCTAGGCTGACGATCTATGGGTCTCACCTCCTCAAAAGAGACAAACCATAGGACACAGGACACCATATCAGGGGTTGGAGACCCTGCATGCCTAACATTTCCCATTACTTTTAGTTTGAATTCAATCTTTATGTAGGCCAGTCCTTGCCATAAATTAGTCTGACCCCCTTCCCTACTCTCCTAAACCTTAACCTGGCATCACCCAATCAGGGCAAAACATCCTCAAGCCATGCTGGGTAAGGTATTTAAGATGGCCACAGGAGAAAATTGTTTGTGTTGTGTTTGGTTTCGGAGCCTGGAAGAAGAAGCATTTTCCTCTGTTTATTTTGGTGGTGGTTCCTAGGTTGTGTGTTTTTAGCTGGTTTCCTTTCATCCTGTGGCGCTTATACTGGAAGTGGGTGGTACTTTGGCAAGGTCTGGCCTATCCGTCTCTCTCTCTCTGTCTCTCTCTTTTCTGGTATTTCTAATTCAATTGTTTAATGTTTTGTTGTATGTCTTCTGTTGTGTAATTTAGAAGTAGTATGCTTGAATTCAATAAAGAATTTATGTTTTCAATTCATTAATATAATTGACTGCTTCTTATTGAATTCAATTATTTAATCTTAAAACCTGGTATAGAGCTTGTTTTGACTTGTTGGTTGATTCCACCAGTGCACTGTAGACTGACCTATCAATGAATTTGGTGATTTAACTGATAATTCTAATTTTAAACATAATTATTAAATTAAATTACATTACATTACATTACATTACAGGCATTTGGCAGACGCTCTTATCCAGAGCGACATACAACAAAGTGTATAACCATAACCAGGAACAAGTATGACGAAACCCCTAGAGAGAAGTACCGGTCCAAGTACAGGGAACAACCGCATAGTTCAACTTAGACCCTGATGGTTAAACTGATTAACACTAACAACGAGAACGGCAACAACGCAATCTATGGAAAAAAAAAAAAAAGTAAAAAAAAAAAAAATAATACAAGTAGTCGTTAAGACAGGTGCATTAACTAAGTCACCTACGAAACAGCTGCCTAGTTACAACCCTAAGTTTAGTCATTTACAGGGGGGAAGGGAGGGATGGGGAGAGGTGCAGCCTGAAGAGGTGAGTCTTCAGTCGTTGTTTGAAATGGGTCAGTTTCTCAGCTGTTCTGACCTCCACAGGGAGGTCATTCCACCATAGTGGGGCCAGAACAGACAGGAGACGTGTTCCGGAAGTGCAAATCAAATATATTTTACATGTAGGTTAAGTAAGGGGTTCAAGCACGCAATATCTCTTGTGTTCAGTATTCAGAGTGCTGGACATTTTAACAAGGGCATTGACTGTTGGAACCGCTGGAATATCCTTTATCTGCCCCTTGTCACATATTTATTCCAATTTTGGCCCTGTGCTGACCTGATTAAACTGAAAAATGAATAAGCATGTGTATATTCTGTGACTGGCGGGGAAAGATTTTCAACTTTGAAATTAATACGAGAATCTTTAGGATTTCCACTTTGCAAGCTGGAAACATTTATTGAAAATTGAGAATCCATAGTCTTACCATAGCTTACTTCGGTTTTCATTGGACTGTTCCAGGCCTGAGCTGAGGCTGCCTGTATCTAAGCCTTCAAAGATCCTGTGGCACATTTTCCTTAGTTTCAATGGTAGAATTTATTTAAATTATTTTTCAGCCAGGCTGAAGAGATACTTCAGCCTTAGGCTTGCTCCTGTGGGGGTTTAGGCTAGGGCTGTCTGTAAAGCGTATTGTGACAACTGTTGTAAAATACGCTATATAAATAAAATTTGATTGATTTGATTGATTGATTGATACTGTACTGTAGGTTAATATTTGATCTGTTTGTTGAGATTTTCAGTGGATAGTATCCAACACTTTTCTCAGGCAAAGATATAAGCAGCCATCTTTAAAGCAATGTGCGAGATATTGCAGAATAAATCTAGCCTGATATTGAATCCCAATTGTGCCGGTGTCAACAGGGACTGGCAGACCATGGCGACTAATTTGCACATAATTGGCTGCGGCATTGCTCTAGGAGGGAGGTTGTTCCTCTCTCGTAGAACAAGTACACTTTTCCTCCAATTCACTGGGTACCTGCACTATGCCTTCGCCAATGGCACATGAAGTGTAGTGCATGTGAAGTGGTGGAATGCACAGTGACAAAAGCAGTGGCTGACAGAGCTCCAGAGGGAGACACCCAAAGATAACGATATAAAGAAATAGTTGTCTTTCCTAACAACAATTTATTGTGCACATGTACTTCCTTTTTTGAAAACATAATTAATGGAACGGTTGCATTGACATGATAGGCAGTCAAGCCTATGTCATGTACCTCAAAGTTATGTACTGTGTTTGCACCACAACTGGCCACCAGTTAATGAGGAATCCTCTGCCCATGAGTGATTTAGACCGACTGAATGAGTGCATGTGAATATACAAGAAAAACACAGTTTGCCAAGGTTAACACAGTGAACATTTCCTTCACACAATGAGCGTCTCTTTGTCTTCTGCCAGGCTCCAGTTGTGGCTTCTAAATCATCTCTTATCAGGGCAGCTCAGGCCTTCTCCCGCCTTCAGTGTTTTCAGAAACCAGCGGCCCCTGCTCAAACCAAACTGTTGCTGCTCCGCATCAACAGCAGCATGACCACACTTGCTTCAGCCATGAATCCACCATGGTAAAGCCGTCCTCCTCCATGGGCCTGTGAGCTCTGCCCATAAGCAGAGTCTGTGAGCTCTGTTTTTAAGCAGTGTCTATGCGATCAGTCTATAGGCAGTGTCTGTGAGCTGTTTATAGGCAATGTCTGTGAGCTCTGTCTGTAAGCAGTGTCTGAGCTCCATGTTTAAGGAGTGTCTGTGAGCTCTTTCTGCAAGCAGTGTCAGTCAGCTCTGTCTGTAAGCAATGCCTGTGAGCTCAGTTTAGAAGCAATGTCTGTGAGCTCTGTCTGTAAGCAGTGTCTGTGGACTGTGTCTGTAAGCACTGCCTGAGCTCTGTCTGTAAGCAGTGTCTGTGAGCTTTGTTTAGAAGCAGTGTCTGTGAGCCCTATTTGTAACCAATGTCTGTGAGCTCTATCTGTAAGCAATGTCTGTGAGCTCTTTCTGCAAGCAGTGTCTGAGAGCTCTGTCTGTAAGCAGCATCTTTAACTACTGTCTCTGAAAAACCAGATTTTTTTCCTTGATGAAGCAGCTCTGACTGGTAAGGCTGCAGGCTGCCATGAATATCATGCACTGTCTTAATCCTCTTCTTCACTGGAGGGCTCATATATGGTAGTCAAAATATGCTGTGTCCTGCATTGCAGCTCTCCTGGTAGCATCATTTTTCCCTTGTGAAACTCATAATGTAGAATTAACTATAGCAACCTGTCTATAGGATACAATTACATTTGTTTCTTGTTACAATACATTAGCAGGGTCTCTATACTGCAGTTCTGATTAGAGACATTGACAGGTCTTTAGAGCTAGCTTCTTGTAACAGTTGATTCCACACTTATTGACAGATACCTCGAGGTTGTAGCCTTTATATGGCACCAGAACTGCATCAGTAGCTTTTCATATCCCATTCTCTAAATTGAGGCCTGGTTTGAAATTGGCTTGACTTTGGCATTAAATGAGTAAAACTATAAAGCATGACAGTAAGAAGGGGGCCTGAACCAGTATTATTCTTCCAATACCATCTTCTTCACGCACTGTTGGTTTTCACTTTACCTTTGATTTTGCTGAGGTTCTAGGTTACTATCATATGAGGGAAGAGGAGCATTGCCTAGGCACACTAGGAGTCACATCTGATGTTTGCTGTTTCGGCATGTTTGGAATTTAGTCGATATATCCTTGACTGAGAGTGGATGGAGGTGGACATGCTTATTTAAAAACAGTGAGTAACTTTACCGTCATTATGTAAGTATGAATAATTGGTATTTTTGAATTGATTATTCTTAAATATATTTGTATAATATAATGGAAATATAAGAGGTTTAAATACAAGGGGAGCCTGTCACAAGTCTGTTTATGCCATCTGCTATTCTGAATAATTAATATGCACTGGATGGGAAATATGTAAATATGTAAAATATCACAGAATTGGTATAGATTAGAATTCAGGGGAACTTTATTGGGCAGCCAACTTGACCTACTGACATTCTCTATGAAATGTTTATATCCTGAGAGAAATGGCTGTAATGGTTATAGTTAGTATTAATGTTTAATTATTGAGTTAATTATTCAGTGCTTTTTTTCATCACAGCACTGGAGCAGTAGTGTAATCAAGCTGACAAGATTATACCCTTGACATTAATACATAAATTTGGCTTAATGCATCCTTTGCAGATTGTCATAATTGCATAAAATTATCTTATTATCACTCAGAAAATAATTAACCTGAGCCCAATAATTAAATTTCAGGTGTATTTTGATTGTTCAGTTAAATAAGGCTCAAGCCTGAATTAATACATTTTTACACAAACAAATCATAGAGTTATACACCAAAGGGACAAACAGAAAAGTGCTTGTCATCAGAGAAATTAGATGCCTTTTAAGTACCACAGATCTAGTATTGTGGCAGCCTGCAAATGCAGTTAATTATGTTTCAGGAATCCTTACTGTGTGTAATTAAATTTTGTTTGGAGTTTAATTTAGATTCTGCAATTATTACTTTGATATATCACAGACAATTAAGATGTGCATTTTTGAATGAGATTTCATGGAAAAGTGAGGGCAAGTTTAAGTATGAGGTCCACCCACATCTTGATTGGTATTGATTATGTTTACAGATATTTGCTTGTTTATCATGGCCTAGATTCAGTAATATGCATTTTGGCAGTTTAAGGGCATATGCAATTTAATCAAACCAGACTTAAGTAGTTTTTGACAGACATCATGAATGTGGTATATGTACTGTCACTTGCATATGATTAAAATGGTTAGCCATAGCACCTTACCTGAAGATCACACCAGACACATTGTACACCAGACCACAAGTTGCTTCATTCAGACTTGCAGTTGCTCTGGCTTCTGGCATCACAAGCATTCTTTAATGTGTTGTGGTAACATAACATAACAATAAACTTTCTTTTTTCTGAATCCAAGTTTCTCACCTCACTTCATGGTAACATTTAAGTAAAGAAAGGAAATTGTGATAATGTTGAAACATACATTGTTTGAAACAACAATGTTGACGTACAATACTACAATTGGACACCCTTAAGATGCATATTTTCTGCCTTACTTAGCCTACTTGACTTTGTAGGAATTAAACTAAAACCTCAGCGCATAGATTCAGTTACATAAACATTAACAATTGTTTCAAAAACAATAGCAATAGGAAACAAGTCATTTTATGCCAATATAATATCCGCCATCTCTAAATCAACCACTTCACTTGCTTTAGTCCAGGTTACACATCTGCAAAATAGCTTGCTGAAATGAAGCTATTTATATAACTGCACTGGAACACATCTGCAAAATAGCTTGCAGAAATGAAGCCATTTATATAACTGCACTGGAATCCCAATTTAAACTGCCATGTCTTTAAGCCATATTAGATTTAAACTTTTGTCATTATTTGTAACAAACACAAATATATTTGGCATAGTTCAGTAACATTTTACAATAAGGTCACATGAATTGGCATGAACAAATTTAGTTGTTAACATGAATTGATGATGTACAAATACATGAATTAAACATTAAATAAATGTTTTATTAGTTAGTAGTTTACAAATGAAGTACATTAACTAAAGTAAAGGTTACATAATTATTTATACATTAGCAAAACATAGGATAAACTTATAATTATTTAACCATTAACAAATACAGGAACTGTTTTTATTCATATATGAAATGGCATTAATTCATGTAGTTAACATGAATTAATAATGTACAAATACATTAATAAAGCTGTACAGATTAGCTTTTCAGTAGTCAGCAGTTAGCAACTGCATTAGTTAATTCATGTTACCTTATTGTAAAGTGTTACCTGTTGTTCTGTGACTTTTTTATGTAATCACACAAAAACAGTGAAAAAAATGAATACATTAGGTTCTTAATTGTATTTCACAGATCATGCATCTAAAAAAAATTTGATTATCAAGATCTCATTATCATCTTTAAGTAGCAAGATTATATTTTTCCATGATTACATAACTTCCTGTGCTACAAAGAACTGAACTGTGAACTGAATTTAGCGTGCTACAATAAATGTGCAATGATTTTTTAACATGAAATATTTTTAAAGTGGTCTGATCAATACATTACAACCATGTCAATCATTTGATACACTCTTTTTCATTGGCACAGGCCTCTTACTTCTGGTCGACAGGGTGTACAGGGGCTTAATAGGTGCACGTATCCAATATGTGGTGACAACCCCTGTACCTCCTTTTGGGCAGCAGACTAATTCTGTTAGCCTGTTAAAAAAATAAAATATTACTTAACTAAATATATTCCTGTGAAAGAAAACTTAATGTTTGATGAGTATGGGGTAAATGGTGAAGAGGCAAATATTGTTTTTAGTTTACATTAAGGCTGAGCTAGTATCATTCAAAACCGTCATGCACTTTCAAAGGTGAGACTAACTTTCATTTAGCAATGGACTCCTTCATGCAGAAAGTATGCTAGTATCCACTAGTCAACTATGATATGATAAGCTGCTCCACTTTCAACAAGGGACCAAATTCTAAAATATGTCTTACAAACTCTGCACCCATGTTGCTACAGTAAAGTTATTTTAATTTAAAAAATTTGTTGGATCAATTCACACCAATTGCCAAGTAGCTTTCCACAGAAAATGTAAACTCAAACTTTCATAGTTTATATGAGTCAAATAGTTCAAATACACTCTTTCAGAATTAACCTATCAGAGTTTAAACAATTACCATTTCACTATATACAATCCGTTTCCAAAACATCTATGAATCTGATTGTCTAGTTTTGTAACACATTTGACCACTTAAGTATAATGCAGCCTTAATTAAAGAGTGTGATATGTAATATGCGGGGAGGAGGGGGACAGTCCACTCTGGATATTGCTCTTACAATATTTATGTTATAGCCATTTAGCTGCTGCATATTTTATTGTCTTTACTCACTAAGGATTTCCTTGCATTTCACCCTGCTACAAACTATCACATGATCTTGGTATAATCTCTTAGCAATAGCCTCACCAAAACAAAATCTATAACCCATTAGCTGTGACCCACAGATCTTCATGACTGCCTCCCTATCTGCAGTCAGTACTGCTATACACTTCAAATCAGTCAGATATTTTTGCTTAGCAGATGCCATTACCCAGAACAAGACATGCCTTGTATTTCACAGATCATGCATCTATAAAGCCAGACATCTGTTAAAGCAATTCAATCTCCCTCAGAGCTATGGTATTGCTCCACAGAGATTCAAAAACGTTGAAAAAGTCATTTTCCCTGACCCTCATACTATAGGGTCATTGTAAAAAGTTGCATACCCTGTAAACCTGCTTAATTTTTGCACATTTAGCATTGCCAAATGTAAAAAATAAAAAATTTCAAAATGTCAGTTTTTTTAAACATTTAGAGAGAAATTTGTCGCTGTTCCTAGAATATGTTATGCATTAAATGAAGATTTGAAAATTATATATAAATGTAAAGGTTTAATGTAAATGTTATGTAGAAATATAAATGTTAATGCAGAAATGAAATGTTAGTGGCACCCCTAATGTGTAACAACAGTTTTCCGTATGGAGGAGGCCGATCACACTGATGCAGATACTGTGAGCAGTAGCTGAGTCAGGTGCATGGCTTATCTGTCCATAAGTTTGTTCCAGAACTCTAATAAACTAACATTGCTGTTCTGTTCTTTTAGGCTTAACTGTGGTTTGCATCTTGCAGTGAACTCTCTGAGGTTATGCTGGTGTAGTGTTCTCTTTATTTTAGTTTTTGACACACTATGCCTACATATTGGTGAGTGTTCTTGATTGGTTCAACAGCAGGGCTGGCCCTGGGGGGGGGGGGGGGGGGTGGTGCTGTTGGATTCTGTCGAGTGGGGGGGGGGCAGGGGGTGCTGTTGGATTCTGTCCAGCGGGGGGGGGGGGGGGGGGGGCATTACATTGTTTCATAACAAAACATCAAGCATTACATTGTAATGCTTCTTACATTACATTGTTATGAAATGTTCTGTTGCCATTATTTACTTTAGATGAACATTGGATCGTGTGGCCTCCCCCCCTAGCGGTTGTGGCCCTAAACAAATGCATAGACCGTTTATGCCACGGGCCGGCCCTGTTCGACAGTTGCATATGGGTTTTTTCACAATTCACAGTATTATTTGGTCATCCAGTACATTGCTCCACCAAGTTGCTTGCTTTTGCTGAGCTCACCAGAGAGCTCTTGCTTCTTAACAATGTACCAAACTGTTTTGTCTCTGATCAATTCATTCTGATTTTCCACTCCATGATGGCCTGCTTTACTGAAATTCTCTTGTCCTCATTCTGAGAGACAACAGCAATGGAAAATTCAAATTCCAGACCTAGAATCAACTCTTGACCTTATTGTAACTTTCTGACACATGAACTAATGATGCACAATCACAGACCTGGCAAAGAATGAACTGTGCGGCCAACTGTCTCATTACCTTTGGTCCCCCAAATTGGGGAGACTATGTATAAAAAGGGCTGCATGGTTCACCCAATATGGATGCAAATACCCACACATTAAAGCTGACAGCCTTGTTAAAGTACATCGAACAGAAACAGTTGGTGACAACAGAAATGTGGATGAAAAAGACAAGACATTTAATGGTACTGTACAACAATAAAAAAAAAAAACTATTTACAATAAAAGAAAAAAATACATAGGGCTACCATCCCATAAGTGTCTCCTCATACACACAGGCTTCACAGTAATACGTCCTTTACTCAGCCCTCTCTGGAATGAGAGTAACTTAGACCCTTAACAGTGTCAGAGTTACAATACTACAACCAATTTAAGTCAATAAACTGGAAATTATCTCCATTTGCATATATATTGAATAGTCATTCATTTCCCAGCAATCCCACATGTCTTCTTCCACAATTGCAGGATACAAGAAATCAAGTCCAAGAAAACTCCCCCTCTTTGTTTCAAACACCTGGAACCTACATTCCTCATAATCACAATTTCTGTTTAGAGTATGCAACCCTTTTGCAGGTTTTTGGACATTTCATCCTACCTATAGACCCTTTCACAGCCTACATCATCAGAAACATGCATGCACATTTTGGCAAAGGAAGTACAGTTTTGTTATTATGGAAACTGGTGTGAGAGGGAGGGAGTTGGTTTTTCACCTACTTTCAAGTAGTTAAACACAGAAAATGTCAGACTATTGCATTTACGGCTGTATATGTTACTAGACTTAAATCTCTACTGGGGCACAGGTCCCAGCACTCACATCCCTAAAAATTAAGTTTAAATCTATACGAAGTATAACAACAGTGCAGCATCTTTTTTGGGATGCCATTACTTCTAGAGGGAACTGTAGGTCTATATCAGCAGTACAAAAACAATACTATCTATCCTTATGTTTCAAAGATGTGTTTTGTTTGAAAAAACATCTAGATGCAATCAACATTGCAATGGTAACTAAAAATGGACCTTCGGTCATTCCATCCAGGTCTATAAGCGTTAAATTGCCCCCCATCAGCAATCACAAACCTAATTTATGTTTCCTGGTCATTTCTTTATGTATGATAGTCTGTGGTAAAATGTGATCATTTTAAAGTCTCAATGTGATGTTGCTGTACTTTCCATCTGGTAATGCTGCCTAACATTGATACCACTCATGCGACAGCTAGCTTAAAATGTTCTATTACAGATGCTAAAAAGTAATTACAGACGCTGAAATAAAGTTAAATAAATGAAGCATCGTAAAGAACACTTGTTTTACATTGAATATCATAGTTACATCAACCCTAAGCTAGCTGAACAGTTTTGTGTACATACAGTTGAGGCCAAAAGTTTACATACACCTAAGATAAAGATATTCAAACTCAGTTTTTCACAACTCCGCACATACATTTCTTTTGGCAAGTCAATTAGGGAATCTACTTTATTCACATCAGAGGTAATTTTAAAACAATTGATTAGCGACAGATTTATTTCAGCTTTAATTCACTATATCAGAATTCCAGTGGGTCAAACGTTTACATACACCAAGTTGACTGTCTCTTTAAAGACAGGAATATTCCAGAAATTGATGTAATTAATTTTTAGAAGCTTCTGATTGGTCAATTGTCATAATTAGGCGTTAATTGGGAGTTCACTGGCACCTGAGGCTGTATTTAAGGACCAACCTTTAGAGCCACTGCCTTTTTGCCCTTGATATTATGGGAAAATTCTCCACAAGTCCGGTTCCTACTTAGGAGCAATTTCCAAACTACTGAAGGTACCACAATCAGCTGTACAAACAATTGTATTCAAATATAAAATCTTTGGAGCACAGTGACTCTGTATCATTCAGGAAGGAGGCACACATTTACTTCCAGGGCTGAATAAACTTTGGTACGAAAGGTTCAACTGAACCAAGACAACAACAAAGGAACTGGTGAAGGAGTTGGAGGTATCAGGTACCAAAGTATCTATATCCACTATTAAGAGAATCCTACATCACCATGGCCTGAAAGGCTGTCGAGCAAGGAAGAAGCCCCTACTCCAAGACTGGCATAAAAAATCCAGAATGAAGTTTGCAGGTGATCATGAGGACGAAGACCTAGCCCTTTGGAGGAATGTTCTCTGGTCAGATATTTGGCCATAATGATCAGTGCTATGTATGGAGGAAAAAGGGTGAGACTTTTAATCCGAAGAACACCATCCCAACTGTGAAGCATGGGGGTGGCAGCATCATGTTGTGCGGGTGTTTTTCTGGAAAAGGGACTGGTGCACTTCAGAAAATAGATGGCATCATGATTAAGAAGGATTATCTAGAAATACTGAAGTAACACATCAAGACATTAGCTAGAAAGTTAAAACTTGCAACTGGGTCTTCCAGCAGGACAATGATCCTAAGCATACCTCCAAAGTTGTAACAAAATGGCTTAAAGAGAACAAAGTGAAAGTATTGGAGTGGCCATCACAAAGCCCTGACCTGAATCCCATAGAAAATGTGTGGAATGAACTGAAAAAGTTTGATTCAAGTTAAGCAATTAAAAGGCAATGCCACCAAATACGAACAAAGTGTATGTAAACTTTTAACACACTGAAAATCTGATTTAATAAATAAAAACTGAAATAAATCTCTTAGCTATTATTTTGAAATTATTTTGAAATAAAGTAGATACCATAATTGACTAAACACAGATAATGTATGGTAACATGAAATGCATGGAATTGTGGAAAGAAATGAGTTTGAACATATTCGCCTATTCCGTGGGTGCTTCTGGGCCCGAGCACCAACGGGAAAATGCACTTGATAGGCCTACTGTATATGCGCCAGCGTACAGTCGGGGTCAAATTTACATTGATTTGATAGCAAACTCTGCCCAGCATACGCTGCGCGACTGTGCATAGCCCACGTTGCAAAACAAGTTGATCCACCCACTCAAGAGTCATAGCTTTAATGTGATTGGCTAACATTAGACGCACTGTCCAATTGAAAGCGATGTCAGATTAACCGCTAATGTGTAGAGCAACTTGAGCAAGGCTGGCTGGCAAATCTTTGGCTAGCCTTCACCTAGCCCAACAAAATGGACAAATTAGTGATTAAAAAACCAAAAACATCAAGCAATATTACGATTTCCACTTCCAGTTCCACCAGTGCCTCCAGCAGTGCCCAGTCAACTAGTAACAACAGTAATGAAGATAACGACGAAGCGCAGCAGCGAAGATGGACAAAAGTGCTATGGTGCTGAACTGCGTGCGTTTGACTACTTTTTCCAAATCCGTATAGCAACAAGTCATGTAGGCTACGGTTATATCAGAAGGTTTATCTTGGGGTGGGGATGGGGCATTCAACTGTTTTGAGAACCCACCGACAGAAACATAAATCGGCGCCTATGAGTTTGAATGTCTTTAGCTTAGGTGTATGTAAACTTTTGACCTCAACTGTATGTGCAATAGGGATGCAACAATCGATCAATCAGCTGTGGATCGGAACCGGCCAGTTTTCGCATCATAGCAAGCAATCAGTGACCGGCAGGTTTAATTTTATTTTGGCTGATCTGTATTCCAGTTTTATGATGTAAGAAATGTGCACAAGCTGCATTGGAATTCTGCTTCTATATCTTTCCCAAAATGTCAGCTGTCTGGAAAGAGCAAAAAGTGTGTGAAGCAGACATTAAAGGTATGTTTTTTTCAACCTGGTTTTTATGTTCGTAATATTTTTCATAAATTCTATCAGTTATGATAGTATTTTACGTAACTGCCTCATTGCCGAGTTTTGGTTGTTTAGCCTTTTTTTTCTTTTTTTCTCTATGCCAGTTTCTTCACCACGGCATCTGTGGGGCATATCAAGATCAAGAAGGTTTTTATATTAATTCAACCTTTCTTTATGCGAAACCAGCTTATTGTTATCAGTATTGTTATTGTTATCCAAATTGCCAAACATGGATTGGTTGACTGTATTCAGTGAACACACCAATATGTTCCAGAAAGCACTTTAAGGCCTATTTAAATTATGTTCAGACACTGATTGGCTACTTTACCAGGTACACATACTATTTAGGTGTGCCTACAATGCAATACCACAAATAAGTAGCATTAGTTCATTATAAACCTGTTTTAGCTCTACAACTGCATGCAGAAGTTAGGTGATTATGGTGTGTAACATAACTTATAGGCTAGTCTGTACAAGCCATGTCAGGCGTATTAGCCTTATTCATGTATACCTGTTTCAAGCAATAGGGCAGCCCAATCTTGCTGTTTTTGGCACATGTATGAAGGCAAGTTGTTTTAATCGATATTTCTTATAAAACAAAAATGGTAGGATTTTCATATTAGGCCTTTGAAATATGCTGCCTATTGTTTTAAGGGCATTGTGTCACTATTAATAATATTTGTATAAAACATAAATGGTAGTCTGGAAGCAAGTTGGAAGCATTGTCCTATGGTCAAGAGAGTTGCGATTAGAGGAAAGGAATAGCTAGACTTTGGCTCTGGCTATGAAGTCTCTGGGAAATACAGGCCTGCACCCTGCTCTAACCTCGACATGAGTCATTTTAACTTTTAATGATAATTAACACAGTCATTTTAAAATGCAAACTTTAATTGGCTGCTTAACCAGAACATGTTTATCATGTACCCAATCAACAATGTTTTACATGTTTGCTTCTTGTTCCAACATGTCTGACATCACTATATCACTCTTCTTTTCCTCTGCAGGCATGCCCCAGGCAACTAGGAAAAAATTCAAGAGCAGCTAAATAAATCATTCTGTACCAAATTGAAGTCCGTGCATTTCTAAAATATAAATGAAATGCGCAAGTGTCCATATCCTCAGCGCTCCCCCACTTCCTCATAGTGAGGCAGATGCGAAAGTTTGTGCGGAGAATTCGTTCTCCACCACAAGCCTGCACTTTATCCTGATATTAATTGTTTCATTTCGAATGTTCTGGAATACAGAGCCAAAACAAAACAAAAAATTACAGACTGCACTGTATATTTGTATTTGAAAAATGATTTGGTTAGATTTGAGTAAGGAAATGCCCAATATTAACTTACTTTGGCAATTATTAATTAAAACTTGGCAAGGCTATGTCACACTGCTAGCTAGACATCTGACAATGAAATTTAAGATTGACAAAAAGCTCTCGGTTTAGATTTAGTTCTTGGATTTGTAATGTTTTGATCTGGGCTGTTAGATTTTACCACATGTTCTCTCTGTCTCTCACAATTCATCCTCTGTGAATTCTGGCTTGAAATAGTAAGGAACCATGTCTCTATCAGTTATATTCAGTTCTTGAATGTTGCCAAAGGGAAATTGAATATCTTGACTTGCCATGTTCAATCAGAGATAAGTATGAACTTTACTGTAGCTAGATAGCTGAGCTTTGTTCTTTTGCTAGAATATCTGGTGATATCCTTATAGTATTATGCTGTGGGCTGACCAGCAAGGTTAACTACGGTCCTCTTGCAGTAATGAACTCTGGTGGGTGGAGGAGGGAAATGAGGTATTTGAATTCACCCACCAATTTCTTGCTGTAAGCCAAATATGGGTGACCATGATTTGCTGGGAACTGGTAGCTGTGCATTCTTTGTGGTCTAATACATTTTGAGTTATAGTGCCTCTTGTTTTTCCAGGAAGTGCTGAGATCCAGAGGCAAATGTCTTGGACACTACATTGCTGGTTTGATGATACAGCATTGTGAACAAATCCTTTTGAAAATATCCTCAGTTTTTAGTTGGGGAATGTGACTTTTTTACTGACTTTCTTGTCAGAAAAGCCTTTGCAAGATTTTTTTTTTTTTTTTTGAGAGAAGGTCACACAAAGTTCCGGCTTCTGTGCTGCATTAATTTGCATTTGAGGCATAATTCTAAGCATTTTTTTAATTCTAATTTTTTTTAAAACTCAAAAATAGTTATCTCCCAATGCAAAAATAACGTAAAAGGCTGATTTCACTCACTCCTCTTTTTGAAGTTTTTGAAGTTGATCACATGCTGATTCAACGACACTCACTGGAACATGCCAAGGGATTCATTTTCACGTGGCACACGTGTAAGTGTAAGAATATTAGTGTAAGAATTATCACTAAAAAAAGGAGCCAGAGAGCCACAAATGAGATCAACTGAATAACTAATAAATGGATCTCTTCGATATTTCTTGGAATAACTTACTAGAAATTACATGAAAATTAAAGTCCATCTGTGTTAACCCAAAGAGGGACCACCTTGTATCCTCTTTCTTCATATGCCTAACATTTTTGTAGTGTCTTCATCTTGCAGTAATGACTGCCTTGGTAAATTTACACATTGAATGGCGTATAAATTAACTGCCCCTAATTAGCAACAGGTTTTGGGTAGCCTTAAAATAATGCATTCAGATTGCAAGTGGCAATTAGTGATCATCTTTGTGAATCAGCCAAGCCCTGTATGAGCCTCATTTGCATAAAAATCTCTCGTTTTGGTGTTGAAATTTATGTAGAAAACACAATTTAAATATGCATGACCCAGACGGCCCATTGTGTTGCTATTTCCTTGGTAGTGCAGTTATGTGCATTTTCCACCCACTGCGAATGCTTTTTGAATCATGCCATTGTTTTCTAGTACTAACAACACTCTACACAAAAGCATCACAATCCTTTGAATCTGTGTGAATTCCCCAAGTTTTAATAAACTAAAGCACAGTCCAGTGTTACACAAATATACAAAACTGTACTTCTGGTATATAGGATATGCAGTATATACCCAGAATTAAGACACAGGTTTTCGCCACCCAAGCCAATCTATAAAAATGTGGCATTGAGTCATATTGAGTTCAGCTGGTCTCTTTTTATTTGGGAAGTTAGGTGTATTGTGAAAATAACCCACCTAAATCAAATTCTGACATGCCTATACAAGCTGTATTCCACACAATAAGCAAACAACTAACAAATCTTACAATCCTGCTGTAAACTCCATGATACGGTTTTAAGCCAGGCCCAGAGAACACGTCAGGTACCTCATGTCATGATTGGATTACAACCCTGTAATGCATATCGCAGTGAGAAAATGTGCAGTGAAATTACACAAGTACTGACTGCACTTGAGGTATCCCAGGACAGCAGTTTCCTCTTTAAAGAGCTCACAAGGCCCTGTTCCAATACAGTTCACTTGGTAATATGGGACATTCAGAGATAAGAGATGAAGGTCCCTGCACATAATGTATCGATGCAACCTGTATCATAGTTCATTCGGTTTTTACTGGGTTTCATGTCACGTCGGTGCAGTGGGCCCCATCATTCAGCCCTGCCTGCGATGCATCCTTCTCCCTGCAGGGCATTTCTCTGATAGGATGAAGAATTGCTTTTTCAGCCCCTCAGCGCTCATAGTACCAACTGATCGTCCAACCAGAAGGACCTAGTGAGGGAAAAAAAAAAAAACTGGGAAAGAGACAGTGGAAAAATAAAGCACTGGCATGCAACTAATACATTATTATTATTATAATTGTTCTTGGTGAACAATTGGTTCAACAAAATACTTGAAACATTCATTTTGCTCTGTGGTGTAGTGTTTTAACAGGTTGTTGAGGTTAAATGCAAACATAGCTCTTTTAATGCTATAAACAGCATGCAATGTCTAAAGATGACTTTGAGAGTGGGAAATGTGCAGCTTCAGCAGCCTAGATTATTCTATAGTAAGCTATTTGAACACAAGATGATAACTGCACCACTGAGAGCTTTTTCTCAAACAAATTAGTATTTTCTTTCCAAAGAATAGACTCAGATCTATAAATACTGCAATACATCTTGTGTAATACTCTCTAAATAGCCTTACAAACACAACACTTTGCACTACATGCCATTTAATGGGTGTACAGGGATGAACAATAGCACTCTAATCTTATTACAGGACCATTTTGATCTCAGTGAATTCACCACTTAACACAATACTACACAGTTCTGAGTAACGAGCCGATGCTTCAACAGGGAAAGGCATTACTCAGGCTATCAAACAGTGTTGGCAGGTCCGAGACATATTTTTAGTCCAGTGACTTCTCAGAACCTGCCCATTACAAAATGAGCTTCTGAATGACTAGTTTTATTGGTAATTATATCTTTTCTTGTGCCACACCTAATTTCTGGCCAACATCCTACAGGTTGTAGGTTCAAAGCCTGGGTTGGGCACTGGGATTTCACCATTGCAAATGTCACTTATCCTTCATTGCTTCAACAGATACTCAGTGGTGTGCATGGTTAACATGCAATTAAGGTAGCTGGGTAACTTACCCGAACTGAGTGCTTCTGCTAATGTAATGTGCTGAAAATGACATCACACACACACACACACACACACACACATATACCCAGTCATATACTGTCACATACCCAGTAAACTGCAGGCCCTTCCCAAACACGTATTCCCAAACTGAACAAGTTTGCTGAGGGACTATCCACCAGCTCTCCATGCACATTGTTCCTGCAGCATGTGGGCTGGATGTTCCTGGCAAACGCGGAGGGGGAGAATCATTTACAGTGACAGAAGCCTGGATTGCAGCGGCTCTGCTGGCATTATGCTGAATGTCTCAGCAGAATTAACCCGCCGCCAAAAACAATCTACCTCGCTACACTGACATCTAAATCCCCCACAACTGCTGCCGGAATGAGCCAATCATTTATATGTCTTCTAAGCTTCCCAGTACTGTAATAAATTCTTCCCCAGTGGCCAACAGCTGTGTAGATTCCAAAAGGCATACACAGTGTTATCAATTAGTGTGCATCGCAGACAACAAGTCAGTGCCTTGTGCTAAAGCCAGAACAAAACGGAAAAAAACATGATCGTTAAACCAACAGCAGGCTTTTCACAGTCTTCTCAATAGTTTGGAATGAAAGGGCAATCAATACTAGTGCAAGGACAAAGGTGGAAACAATGGCTTCCCTGTGGCAGCTGTAGATTTCAAGTTCTTATTCACAGAGCTTGTGGTACAAAATGCAAAGTCAGATATACCCCCAGCGAGGTTCTTATTTCTCAATGAGCCAGGGCCAGGGCCTTTGTTCTCCGAGAGGACACCATATCGATCTAAGGCCATGTCAAAATAAACTTGCTTGCAATGTGTCAAAATAAGCACACGCTTTCCAAAGTCAACACTTTCTGCAGCTCAAGTAAAACTTTGGGATTTATTTCAGGAACAGTGGAGAGCGTCTGCGGAGTAAATCAATCGTACCCCGGGCAGGTTATTAAATGGAGAAAAAGAAACCTCTTCTGCTGTTTCGAAAAGCGATCATTATTTCCGCTGTGAAGAAACAATCATTTTATTTTTTCCTGGGTCTCACGCTGACACTGGTCATTTCCAGCAATATGGTATAAACACTTCTGTTTTGCACTCCTCCTCCCACCTGCCAGAAAAAGGAATTTTCATTTTGCAAAACATCTGCAAGCTCCACAGCACATTTTCCTTAGAATATTTTTTACTGTTCTGCCAAATTTCTAATTTCTTGATGACCCCCTTGTTTGTTATATCTGTGTATTTGAATGCTATTTGATGTGTATTATGGTGTTGAAAAATGTATCATTGTTGCATCGCACAAATCTAATTGGATGTATTTCCATTATTAAGCAAATCATGAGGATGTCTTTAATCTGCAGATTGTGACAAAGCCCAGCCACCAAAGTCCTGCCTCTCTTGCATGGACTGTATCTGTACCCAACACAATAATAAATGTCAAAATATCATCATGTTAGACATGCATGCTTGATGGATAAGAGTGATATGAATTTTTAATGATTTGTTCTGGATGATTTCCTAGATTTTCTTTTGCTGAATGTGCGCTCCGAGCCCTCTTGTTAATCCCTCAGAACCTTTTGTAAAAGCTCTATTGTAACACGATTCTATTGTAAGCCCCAACAGCAACTGCCATTTTAATGAAAAATTCAGTTGAATTACAAATGGCAAAAGCATGTAATTTTAAAGGGGCATGTCAACCTTTTTTAGTAGGCTAACTCAAAAGGACCGAGACCCAAGCAAGATGATACGTTACTTTCCTTTATTTCAATTACTCACAAAATAAAAGTATCTGCAAGGCACAGACCATCAACCAGGCTGGTCGCCAGCAACGTAATAGCAAATTCTTTTTCTTCCGCGAACATCACAATCCCACACTTTTATATGTTATATCCCACCCCCCCAATTACGTTTTACACGCATAAAAGGATAGAAATGTCTACATGTCACTCTGTAAGTCGCTTCCCCTCCTCGCCCTCCGAAGGTAAATCTTTGAACACCCCACACCAATATTTATGCATGCTACACACAATCAGTTTCCCTATTATCATTACCTTTGATGCTATTTACAAACCCCCGGGGTCTACCCAAGTGGTTCTATTCACAAATATTTACATTGACATGTTAACAATACCATTATAGAATAAATGTGAATCAAGGTATGCTAGCTAGCGTTTATTAAGATGCCATGTTGGTCTTCTTTCCGGTGCTGCTACTCCGGTGCTGGGCGTGATCTAACACCGGCATTGCAGGTAAGTCTCTCAAAAACCAATTGATGTATATTCAAGTCACTTGCCATTGTGTGTATGTGTGTGTATAGCCAGACCATTTCCAAAGGCCTTGTGATGCCTGCATTTGTGGAAACACACCTTATGAAATTAAGGTGTGTTTCCACTTGCTCAGTGTACTGTCTGTCAATCCAGATAGTGGATTCACTCAGATTTGAAAAGTTTTCTATATATCCGCTGCAGCCCACCCTGATACCCTAAATACCTCTTTACAACTCAGACTCCGACGGTTACTCACTAACATTTACAGAGCTTAATTTGTGCGTGGTTTCATCTAAAACTAGCAGTGTTTTTCACCACTGTATTGACATACCTTTGGGCTATCGTTGGCTTTATCTTGTTGCTGTGAGGGTATACAAATTTTTGTGGTGAAAGAATATTCCCCTGAACTCCCAGATCGACACTATAGAGGGTATGCACGTGAAGTCACTGCGGGTACACCCACTGAGTGGCAGAAAGATTACTGAGTGGCAGCATTAGCGTTCAGCTTGAATGCCGCGAAAACACAAAAGACACATCTAAAATGGGAAAGAGCTCTTGTGCAATTGACTGTACAAATAGATTCAACAAGAAATCGGAGATATCTTTTTACAGACTGCCGAAAGCTAAAGAAAAGAGAAGCAAATGGATCGCTGCAATTTGCAGAAACAACTGGAATCCAGACACTGAAACGTGGATTTGCGGTTGTCATTTTGTGTCAGGTAGGTTGGATTTTTGGGTAAAATCATACGTAATTAAGTTATGTACTGTATTGACTACTCACGGGGGTTAAATTGGGATTTGGGAGGTGGGTGGACCCTGAGATCCGGTCGGAGGTGGGTGAAAAAAGGTACAAACAAATGAATGTCTCAGCTCAAAATAGTTTTATCTTTAATGTATTGTGCACATACAAGCATGCAAATGATCTGACTAATCAGTTGGAAAGGGACACACAGCTTCTTCGCATTGTGTTAAGGAGATTAAATGATAGCCTAAATGCGATTTAGAAAAATCAGTTTTAATCACTAAGCAGTGGTGGAATGTTCCCCTGATTTTCCTTGAGTATCAATACAATTAATCCACAAAATAGGCTACTCAATACTATCATATATAGCCAGCTCTCCCCAAATAGGCAGTTTTGGTGAGTAGCCTAGGCCTTACAGCCTACATTTATTTTCATTTGCAATATGAAATTTTTAATTAACATTATTTGCGGATACATGCACTTCTTTCTCCACACTCATATTCATGGCAAATATCTGCAATGTGTAGATTGTGAACAAAATTGAAGTGCAGGTTTTGTTTTTGCTGGTTATTCTGAAAGCTAACACGGTAGATAACAGACTGGGGTATCTGGTTTGTTAAGTGTAGATTTCTTGGTGATTAAAACGGATTTTTAACGGATAAATTGAATTTATGATTTAATCCCCCTAACATGGTATGAAGACGCTGTGTGTTAGGCTACTTGCCATTTGATTAGTCCGATCGTGGCACGCTTGATAATAAAGGAAAATTACTAATGAAAACAGGTTGAGATCAATAATAGCTAGCGTTCGTGGGGGCTGTTTATTCATCTCTCTTTAAAATGTTGCATAGATGAAATTACATGTTAATTAAATTACCTACCGCGTCCGCCTCCGAACAATCAACGATATTTTTCTTTCTGTGCCTGTCTATATAAACGACTGTTCCTCCTGAGTTTTTTTCTTCGGATTTTTGATTGGTTGAGCGAGTAACTGGCTAGAGGGAACACATAGATTGGAGCATACGAAAAATGGACTGGATTGTCGTTGTTATTTGTAAAACTGCCGGTCAAAATTATTTACTTATTTACCAAAGGTGGGTGGACATCATCCACCCTCGACCACCCCCAATTTAACCCCTGACTATTCATCAATTAAATATTAAGCATCTTTCATTTATATTCTGTGTAACTATAAAGTTTTTGTCAGCATTTATTAAAAAACATCCATGATGATGAGCCTTGTGTTCTACAAACAAAGAGGGGATGGTTAGATAGTGTTAGCTAGCCAAGCATATAAGTTAAGGTATGATTTTACCCAAAAATCCAACATACCTGACACAAAATGACAACCGCCTGGATTCCAGTTGTTTCTGCGAATTGCAGCGATCCATTTGCTTCTCTCTTTTTTTTAGCTTTCGGCAGTCTGTAAAAAGATTTCTTGTTGAATGTCCATGGACCACTGGTCCTTTCGTAAGTTTTAAGGATCACTGTCGAGTCCAACTGCCTTTAATTTAAGCAGATAATCATTTGTTTTATTCCCGGTTTTGCAGTTTCCCCTACTGAAGGCAGCCATATCGCAGCATGTTTTGCCACTCAGTCCGACTGAGGGGGCGTATTCCGGTGGGAAAGTGACGTCAATGCATACCCTCTATTGCCAGTGTGTCATGCTTGAGGGGTGCTTGCAGAGTGCAGGGAGGGGGTGCTTGTTAAATGGATGACCAACATGACAAGGGTGGCACTTAGAAACTTAGTATTTGGCATAGTTGTCGTGTATCATCGACTAGTAATTCTAGAACACAGAGTTTGTTGTTTCCACGCAGTTCGATTGCTGGAGCACTGAATGTCTGAATGTCCTGGCCACTAGGGGGCTTGCGCAAAGACGTTAATAATATCTTAGCATTCTCTGACTTTATATTTGTCTATTCTAATAAATCAAGAGGTTTTCATGTCAGGAGCGCAATTCTGATTGCATTTCTTATTGCATTTCTGCCTTTCAACCAAACACTGCTCAGGAGAGCTACTTGCATGAAATATAAAAAGGCTTACTTGAATATACACAGTGCCATGAAAAATTATTTGCTTCCTGATTTCCTATATTACTGCATAGTTTTCTCACTAAATGGTTTCAGATTTTTAGGCAAAATGTAATATTAGACAGAGGGAAACAGAGACAGAGTAAACAAAAAACACATTAAAAAAATTATTATTCAATTAATTTAATGTGTGATGGTGTGAGAATGCTTTGCAGCCTCAGGACCTGGACGACTTGCCATTATTGTTGGAACCATGAATTATCCTCTGTACCAGAAAATTCTTAAGCAGAATGATACAGTAGTTCATCCAAAACAAGATAACCATCCAAAACACAAAAGTCCACATCTGAATGGCTGAAAAGATACAAAATCTAAGTTTTGGAATGAGTCCTGACTTGTCAAAGTCCTGACTTGTACCCAATAGAGATGATGTCGCAGGACCTGCTTCATGCTAGAAAACCTTCCAATTTGTCTGAATTAAAGCAGTTCTGCTCAAATTCCTCCATAGCGATGTGAAAGACTGATGCCAAATTATAGAAAGCATTTGGTTGCACTTATTGTTGTAAAGGGGGTGCAACCATTTATTTAGCTTAAGGGGGTAATTACTTTTGGGTGTTTGAGAAAAAAATAAATTTTCATTAAATAAATTAAAATGTGTTTTGTGTTTAGATAAGTTCCCTTTGTCTAATATTACATTTTGTCTTAAGATCTGAAACCATTCAGTGTGCTAAATATCCAATAATAGAGTAAATCAGGAAGGGGCAAATACTTTTTTCACAACACTGTATAAACATACATGTTGTTTTGGGGATTGTTGCAATTATTATAGGTGCTTGACATTTTTATTATTCAGTATATGAAGTCTCTAAGGATCTCCTTCATCCATTTTCCCCTCTAACCATGGCAATCATGGACTTAATAAAGTTCAGAGTATAAACTCAGTCCATAACCTTCTCCACTGTTGCCTCCATTCAATCACATGCCTTTCACTGATAAAATGAACACAAGCCTTTGCACGGTTTCACTTAAAATGAAGCGATGAGCACTGAAATGAAAAACAAAACAAAATACACAGTTGGGTCAGTTTAATGCATGCTGTCACAATATATATACAAACATTAAGCAAACTGGTATCATAGAGTTTATTATTCTAAATATATTTTTCTTTCCTTGATGAGACAATGAGAAAATGTGTGTGTGTGTGTGTGTGTGTGTGTGTGTGTGCATGTGCATGCATGTGTGTGTATTGTTTTACCAGATTATATTGTCGTTTTTGTGTTTTTTATGTGAGAGATATGATGTCAAGTTATTGCTTTTGAAAGTCAAAAATCAAACCACTTTTTAATAGTAGTTAGAATAGAATGTAAAATATTGGTATCAAAACACCAAATGCTACAAATGTCTTATTTAGTATCCAAAAAATAAAAAGCAATTCCAAATTATCCTGGAATTTGGTTGTCTAAAAGCTGTCAAAAATGTACTTACATTTAACTTAAATTAACTTAAATACTTATCCAAGCGCATCAGATAGATCATTTTTCTGAGATTCAAGGGAAAGGAGCATATATTGTGCTGAAATATTTATCAGCCAAACCAACCCAAATCACCCACCCCAAATGATAGCCCCTTAATGAGAGATCCATTACAGGGATCGGAATTTTTTAGCACATTTTTAAGCCCAGTACTCATGTTGACCAGCTGCCGAACGTTTGCTGTACATCACCACACGTTCAGCGCTTCAGCTAGCGTCTGAAATCTGCTCTCCACAGAGGGACCAGGTGGGAGTGCAGCAATAGGCCGCTCTGTGTTCCCGGCAACTCATGAATATCACAAAGCACACCAGGCCTTCTGAATGATCACAGATAACGAGTCAATCCATTTTCTCCCCTCGAGCCGTGAAAAATAAAACGCCACCTATTCTTTTTTCTCCTCACGATTCTAGAATCATGGCAGAGGCAAGGTAAAGAAGCCGTAATCCTCTGAGTCGCTTGCCCTTTGTGATATATGCTGTTCAGCAAAGTTCGATCTGTGTACCGCATTTTAAAAAATATATCAAAAAACGCAGCAGGCATTGCCTCAGAGGTTCAGTTCAGGGACAGGTGGCTTTGCCTCATCTCTCAAGCAGAGCAGTTTCTTTTAGTTTTGAGTTATTTTTGCTCGTGTTTATTTAGTTCTCTCCTTTAATTTAGTTCTCTCCAATAACTTTTTTTTTTAATTGAGCAGGCCTTCTCTCAGGGTTTGCAGTAGTTCAGCCCAAAGTTGTCTGAGGGCTCTGAGGCGGTTGTTCACGCCACAGCTCCCTTGGACTTTGGCTAAAGGCAGGGATGTGAATAAAGTGTCGAAAGCTTAGCCGTCTGTGCAATCCCAAATGCCAAGCGTGCCTTCAAGCGCTAGAGCTAGGGCAGCGAGGAGGGGAAAAAATCTTAATTGGTTTGTGTAAGGCACTTTTCCCAATCTCTGCCACATAGCCTTTTAACTTGCATAAAGCTACGGCAGCCAATTCATTATTCCTATAAAGGACTAGGGCAGATTGATGAATGGCAATCTCTGACCCCTACTGCCCGTATCACTTTCCCGAGATAAAGCAAATTATGTCATAAATTATTAACAGAAACCCAATACACCAGACTAATGATCTCCACGTCTCTCTGCGGTGGATGGCCAGTGTTCACAAAAGGGAGTTGGGGAGAGGAAATATTTTTGATGCAAAGATGTGTACAAGTTTTCTGTAGGACTCGTGAAATTTGAGCGATTGAGTCATAAACAGCATGCTTTGACCAGCATTCTGTGTACTAATGCCACAAGACCTTCACCACCTTTAGGCTCACAACAATGAATGTCATTTTTCACTCCTTTCTACCTTTCGAACGCCAAGCCTAAATAAAAATAATACTATTTGTATCTGACCATTACCCTTTAAAAATCTTGAACCTTTCCATGCAAAATTAAAGTATCTGTCCATTGTTCTTACAATTCAAATTGCAAAGATGTGTACAAATAATTGTGGTTATGCATAATGACTTCTGTTGTCATAGATCTTTTTTTTTGGAGAGAGCTATAAAATAAAGCAAAATAATATAGTACAATATAATATTCAAATAATATAAAGTACTTGCTAATGGCATAAACTAGGTTGGAAGAATAGCATAAGAATATGTTCCAGCACATTTGAGCAGATATTCAATATTCATTTCAAATGTATCTTCATCTTCAAACCCATTAAAGCCTGCAACTATCATTAAGATTGTCCATTAAACAAGAAATGAGTTGATATTTTTTTTTACAATTAGATTAAATTATTCAACATATTTGTAATTTTTTCACCATTACATATTAGGGAATTAGCCTTCTAACAATGAGACACATCAATGCAGAGACCCCTACTTTTAAATAATTATACCATCCCTGAGCTATCTACATAGCACAGTTAGTGGTCATGGTTACTTGAAAATTTGGGTAATAATAAGGCTCAACAAACTCAAGTTACACATTTAGACAATTACTTTTGCATTTCACTGAAAAATAAAATTGTCCGATCGCAATCTCTTGCACAACTTCATTATTTGCTGGTATATTTTATATATATGACTATAGTTCCATAATTCCACCTAAACAAAGTAGAGAAGAAATGTAAATTATCAAATTCCTCTACAATACTTTCTACAATATTCATATTTGAATGATCAGATTGAATGACATGCTTAGATCCCTTTCCTTTTTCCCTAATCTACCAGAAGTTTTTCCTCTTACATATTTTCTGTACTATACTGGGAGCAAACTCTTGGTTTTGCTCGCTCGGCATACCCATAGTTTTCTTATTTACATCACAGTCCAATGTCTGAAAGCATATCTCTCTCTCTCTCTCTCTCTCTCTCTCTCTCTCTCTCTCTCCGTCTTTCTCTCTTGGTCAGCCTTTTCAGGAAACAAATGGCAAAGTCGCTCAAAATAAAGGGTCCAAAACAAAAGTACTAAAGGCACATTTTTCTCCTCCAAATATAAGTATGTGGGGATTCATAATTCATGAGGGGGGAGAGATGGAGGAAACATATGGTGCGCTCTGCATGTGGTGAAATATTAAAAAGCTGTGTCAGCTACCCGTCGGGTGAGGAGATCTGCCGGACAAAGATGGCTCACCGCAGCAACAGTACTCCACAGATGCACGCCCTCTACACCCTGAACCAAAGACGAGAGACAAAAAAGAATGTACAGCGCTTCTGCTGCTGCACATGCGTGGGAGATTAATGATTCAGAGCGGGGTCCGGCAGCGTGGGGCACCTGGCCAAGTTGGCGGGGACAGCGGAAGACTGAGGAGGCAAATGAATGTGCTTGTATACTGGTATCAAATTCACGCTTCAAATCTGTGAATGAGTGGTCTGGCATGTTTAAAATGTCACAGCAATGCTAGAGGCTGTGCTTCCCTCACTCTTCCCTTCAGCTAACACTGCTTTATGAACTGGGCCCCGAGAAAGAACACACCTTGGCAAACACTTCACCTGCTGTTTTTCAGACTCTGAAAGACAAGATATTATTGTGCTTAAAGATTGCAGCCAAGGGTTCGGGGAGTGATGAAGGCATCACTGCTGTAATTGTGTGATTGCAAAGGCTAGTCAGAAATTTATTTTTTCCATTGATTTATTCTAGCTCTGTTTTAAATCAGTCCTGATATTTTACATATTTCACATGAATGAAGCAAGACTGTATGTAACACGTTTTCTTCATAAGTGATGGGTGTCTGTTTTACTGTGTTCTTAGAAACTCACAACCTTCATGTCAGTTCATAATGCAAAAGTTGCCAGATAACTAGATGGCATAAGCTAAGAAAACAGTTTTGAAAAACAGAAAGGGCTTGTTTTTCATGATACTGGGCAAAGTGGAGTCCACCATTTTTAGCGCTGGGAAAAATCTACAGCACAGGTAGGCAAAATGAGAGGAGGAATGCAGCAAGGAGCAGAGCTAGTGTCTCCCATCTCACCTGTCAAAGCAGCCTTCATTCAGACAACCGCAAGTGGGCTTTTCATTTCTCCCATGATTGTTCACAAACAATATCAATATTACCTTTTGCTACTTTGACTTTTAAAGCACTTGCCATAGCTTGGTGGACAGCAAGTCACAATTGTTGCTGGCTTTATTGGGCCTAATAAACTCGGCACGTGATGACCTTGTCTGATATCGGTCTCCCGGCCTAGTCGCCGTGGCGGCCACCATTAAATGGCAGGGATGGTGCAGATCCAGGCTATGATGGATAGGCCTGCTAGTAATGGGTGATTAAGAGAGACAGGAAAGCGGCGTGACTGTGCGCTCCATCACAACCGCCTCGTCCGTTTCAGCGGAGCACTCTGAATGCCCCCATCTCCGACAGGCCCTCTCGGGAATTCAGCGGAGCCCGGTGGAGGCAGGCAGTGTTCAACGATCAGAGCACAAGAGATTACTCTTGCTGACGCACTGAGGAAAGACGGATGAGGTCATCAGACGACTCTGGTTTATTACAGCTCACCTTTTTCTTGAGTCAGGGAGGGCGTCGCACCCATTAATAAGCTGTGGGACAGAGCAGATCTCTCTCCAGGGATTCACTGCACATAGGCAGCAGTGACTTCTTATCTGCAATCGTTCGTCTTGTATTGTTCATGTCGCACAAGTGGTTGTGCACTGTAAAGTTTTGTGAGAAACTTACAGGTTACTACTTTTCACACAATTATGTGTCTATGGGTATATATTGAATACTGGTGTTTTGCCCTTTGAGCCTTTAAGTCTGTCAGGTTTGTAAAAAAATAAAATAGAATGATTGACTCATTTAGAGATAATACAACTATTTCTATCAAAATTAAGTTGGTAATGTGTTGCTTTTAAAACTCAACTTAATTTCATATGCTTTATTTTCACATTATCATATTCTTATTTTTGCCAATTTGGATCAATTTTCATCACTACATGAAAAGTTGTTTCTATGGCAGAAACAGGCTCCTAAAGCTTATTAAAGCTTGATGTTTTTTTGCAGAAGAGGAATTGTACATGCACTGGCACTATGCTGGGTAGGGCCATTGAGCAAGGTAGTGTGAGGACAAGAACGACCAGAAATCTGAATCAGCAAATGGTTATTTTATTAAATGACTTTTATAAAGTATTATTAGAATTATTTATCACAATGGCCAAAAAAAACAACACTATGTGAAAAGTGAAAGATAAGCAATGTGGAAAACAAACAACATGCACATCTCAGATTTGCAAGCAGAAATGAGATATTACTTGCTGGCTGAGAAAGCACAAGACTTATTGCAGCAGTATCCATTGAGCAGGTTGTGCCTTTATAAGAGGCCTAATGAAGGCAATCAGCAACAGCTGGGCTTATTACCAATCAGGTTCAGCTGCGCATATCTGTTAGTGGGGCTGCCACTGTCAATAATTCTGAAGGTCCTCCAAGATTTGGGAGACAGCAGAAATAGCTGGCAGCAAGCCAAAGAGGAGGGGCAGTCCTATATGCTCCTTTCCCATCCTTCCTGGCATCAGAGAATGATTTTACAAAACTCTCATGTGTAGAAAAATAAGTCCCGGGCAACAAGATTGCTGTGGCAAGCCTTCCCCCCTAGATAGACAGGGTCTGTCACAGCATCACCAATTCAGCATATCCAAAATAGAGTGAGGGGATGCTCAGAAGGTGACTAATGCATTTTCTCCATGGTTTGCAGATGCAGTAATCTCATGGAATGCATTCGTTTCACATCAATGGACTACAGAAAATGTCTGCATGACCAAGGTTTGCAGTTATGCATTATGGAAAGTGCCACCATTTGTTTAGTTTTTGTTTTGTTTGGGCTTCTGCTATTGCCTATTCAGATTTTATTTTTAGATCGTACACATTGTATCATGACTACATTAAAATTATTACTTGGCGTACAACTGCACCTGACAATTTAGAAACAGCAGGCAACTTCAATTAAAAACTACCAGCTAGTATTCATTTTTCTCCCTATTTTGTTTTGGTTATTTATTTATTGCTGTCTGCCATTTCAAGTCTAGCTAGAAACATATTCATTAAACGTTTGCCATAAAATGTTACAGGCTGAATACAGTGAGCCAGTGTTGCTTAATAGAAGGATTAACTTGGAATCTTGTGCATTAACATTGCCATCAATTATTAAATTGTCCGTTGTGAACAGAACTTTAGCCTGCCTGTCAAAACATTAGCCTGCCTGTCAAAGTCACAATGATTTCCTTGCTCAGCCAGTCAGGCATTGAGGAAGTGGTTTTCCATATTATGCGGACCTTCCCCTGTGCAATTAGGCTGAGATTAAAACATGTTTGATTTTTGAGAGATGTGAAGCAAAGGTAGCTTAACTCACCACTCAAAAGCTTGTCCATTTTATTACTAAGCCAAAAAGCCAAGAAATAAAATGGAGTTGGCAGCTGAACCATCATCACAGAAAGAAAGGGCTTTGGGAACCACAAGTCACTTGTCCGTGGCAGGTATGCAATAGTCCTGTAAATGACTTCTATTGCCACTGGTTATAGAACAAAACATCACAAAGCAATTTACAGTATAGTATGTTAGAGACTGGATGACCTAAGTGTGCTGACCATGAGTAACTGAATAGTTTACCAACTGTTAAGGCCGTTTGGCAATCTAAACGAAACTAACCACAACTTTGCTGGTCAGAAACACAGATCTGAATTTAAAATGTATTGCATTACCTAAAATATCAGTTTTCCAGTGTATGCAACCATTTGCTTTCCTCTGTAAACATACCTGAACCCACCACTAGTTTAATAATTTTTTGTGTTAAAACATATTTAATTTCAAAGTCATCAATTCTCCTTCTTGTGTCATTGTCTTTAAATTACATTTCAAAAACATTCAAAATAATAAATGACATGCTGCCTAACCTATTCTGGATTTTTTTTAAAGTTACATTTGCATTCCTAAACCATTCATAGGACACATATTATGCATTTTCTACAACAGCATAACTTGTGTAAAAGTAATACATCTATTAATACCTATAGCCCTCATGCTTACCTTATCTTTCTGTGTAGTTAAGGCCAGATATTTGTACAATAAAATGTTTTTCCTCATTGCTAATGAGAGCCATTTTCCATTTTCTGTTGCTATGGTTAAGCAGAATCAGCACAAATCCTTGTCACCATCACCATCAATTGTCATCTTTGAAAATGTCACCTCAGGGTATGGTGGTCAGCCAGCAGACTTGTCCCATTTTGAAGTAGATATTACATCAAGACCTAAACGGTTTAATTTATCTTTCCTAACTACCTTTTAATGGCCCATTAGGAGTCCTGTTAATGTATTTAATATTTACGTCTTAGAATGTGGTTCTAGATACAATGCACAGATCCATTGGGGGCCTTTTTCAGAGTGTGCAACGTATTACAAACGGAACCCCATAGACCTGTCCATGATATCACCAAGTGTAAAAACAGGGACTACAATTTTGAAACGTCACTTTTTTAAACATTTACAGAACAATTTGCGCAAAACTTTGTATTGCTTTTCTAAGAGCAATGTTTTGCATTAATGGACGTTTTAAAAATTATATTAAATGTACATATAAATTCTAAATATTGAATATAAATGTGAATGTTAAACGTAAATGGAAATGTTAAATATAAATGTAAATTCTTCTAGCAAGTGAA